>NC_088408.1:29486801-29571801 GCF_034236695.1 Oncorhynchus nerka
ACAAAGTCAAGGTATTGGGGTGGCCATCACAAAGCCCTGACCTCAATCCTATAGAAAATATGTGGGCAGGACTGAAAAAGTGTGTGCGAGCAAGGAGGCCTAAAAACCTGACTCAGTTACACCAGCTCTGTCAGGAGGAATGGGCAAAATTCACCCATCATATTGTGGGAAGCTTGTGGAAGGCTTCCCAAAATGTTTGACCCAAATTAAACAATTTAAAGGCAATGCTAACAAATACTAATTGAGTGTCCAGTATATACACTTCTGACCCACTGGGAATTTGATGAATGAAATAAAAGCTGAAATAAATCATTCTCTTTACTATTATTCTGACATTTCACATTCTTAAAATAAAGTGGTGATCCTAACTGACCTAAGACAGGGAGTTTTTACCAGGATTTAATGTCAGGAACTGTGAAAAATGGAGTTTAAATGTATTTGGATAAGGTGTATGGAAACTTCCGACTTCTACTGTATATGGAGGGATATTTTGAAAACACAATGTAAGTGGAAGGATAAGTGGAATGACCTCCAACCAGTGGTGAAAAAAGTACCCAATTGTCATATTTGAGTAAAAGTAAAGATATCTTAACTGAAAATGACTCAAGTAAAATTGAAAGTCACCAAATAAATGTCCTCCTGTGTAACTATAGTTTAAAAGTATTTGTTTTTAAATATACTTAAGTATCAAAAGTAAATGTAATTGCTAAAACTTACTTATGTATCAAAAGTCAAATTAAAAGTGTAAATAATTAAACATTCCTTATATTAAGAAAACCAGATGGCACTATTCTTGTTTTTTAATTTATTTACGGATAGCCATATCTGACAAATGAAGCGTTTGTGTTTAGTGAGTCCACCAGATCAGGTGCAGTAGGGAGGACCAGGGATGTTCTCTTGATAAGTGTGTGAATTGAACCTTTTTCTTGACCTGCTAAGCATTCAAAATGTAACAAGTACTTTTGGGTGTCGGGGAAAATGTATGGATTAAAAAGTATATTATTTTCTTTAGGAATGTAGTGAAGTAAAGGTAAAAGTTGTCAAAAACAAAATAGTAAAGTACAGATACCCCAAAAAGTATTTATCCTTAAGTACTTTACACTAAAAATATACTTGGTGTTTGTATAATTGGTCCATTGCTGATATACAGTAGTTCCGCATCTTTTTGCATGTCAGCAATCAAGTTTTCAAGATATATAACTTTCACAGTAAAGAAATAGAGCCGGTATGATGCAAAACGCACCCTTATGTGATGCAAAATGCATCATACCAGCTGTATTTCTGTATTTTGAAAGTTATACATCTTGAAAACTTGATTGCTGACAGGCAAAACATTTAAAGACTATATCAACAATGGACTAATGAAACAAATATCAAAAGATATGGAGAGATGTTTGTTTCCAAATTCGACCTTTAAAGCTAATTTCTTGCAATTCTACACATTTTACCAATGCCTATGACCTGTTCTAATGCTATCTGGGAGATCCCTGACCTCCAGGGACTTTTTATTTAGTTAATAAATGTCCCCCATCCCCCGTGGAAACCTATGGTTTGTAGTATATTATTCAAAAGTATACCACTGTACAGTTTACTATACAATTCTATAGTAAGCACTGTACTGTTCTAGAGTAAATTGTTTTTTCATGTGCGCTAAAACAGAGATTAATACCCACATTGTATTAGCACTAAAATGTGCCAGAGCAGGTTTTAAAGATGGGAGTGATAGAAAAGAGTCAAAGTTACGGAAAACCATAACAGCACATTACGAAAAACACCACAAGTGACTTTCAACCACCAGTTTCAACCAGCAGAAATGTGCGTTTATCGTACAATGAACAGATTAGATTTATGCCGAGAGGAAAACAAGTGGGAAAATCTCCCCCTACTTTATCAGGTGCTGTTTCCACACAAAGCCACCGGGCAGCCATTGGATCGTTTCCAGCCCAGCATCATTAAAGTAATCTAAATGACGCTGAAGGGTTCACATTGTGACTGGGGATTTTTATTGTCTTAAGTTAATTATTGATACCCATCCTGTTAATCAATTTCTACGTGTAACTACATTAATGACCTGAGTATGGCGCCAAGATGAGAGGTTTAGACCTGGAACACCAACAATAACTGTTATTAGTTTTACCACTGAAACCGACACAGTGGTATAATAAAGACAACCAAACAAACTAAGGTGAATTGCTGCTCTCATTTGAGATAATTACAGCAGTGATTAAGATAAAGTCAGATATGTCTAGGAAATGAATAATTTACCTGGGAAAGCCCCTTATAACTGAATATCGACAGAAATAACAACTGTTTGTGTTTTTATTAAGGAATACAGATCAAATATTTAAATTAGTGGCATGGTAACAGAAAAGAACAATGGAAGGTCACAAAAAAGTTACAATAGATTATTAT
Organism: Oncorhynchus nerka; assembly: GCF_034236695.1. Taxonomy (NCBI): domain Eukaryota; kingdom Metazoa; phylum Chordata; class Actinopteri; order Salmoniformes; family Salmonidae; genus Oncorhynchus; species Oncorhynchus nerka. The sequence goes on from NC_088408.1 coordinate 29,489,214, forward strand.
TGCAATCACATTATCATTATCATGCAGCAGGTATAGTGGTGTATGTTGGGCCTTCCCCCCAAGGTCCAGACAGTCTTGTCCCAGCGGCTGTTATTACTGAGTAATAACACATGTATAAGAGTTAATAGGGTGGTGATGGGAGAGGAGGGTACTGCTGGTGATCGTCATGGCAGCGTCATAAAAACAACATTACACCATCTTCCTGTTTTACCGTAACTACTTTAGTTAGTGACTCAGTGCAAGATAGACAAACATAGTTGATCCATTGTCATAACACACATTGTGCAATATTAACGATAACTGTTACATAACCACAAGACATTCTGTATAGTATAGTCCATAATCATAAAACAGATTTACTCAAACTTTTACAATTGTGTGCAAATTTCAAACAAGTCAAAGCGTGAGACAATCGTCCAGGACTAAGAAATAAAGTCAAATGTGAGCTTTCCCTAGGTTTAAACCACTGAGTTGTCACTCACCCTTGTACCCACATCGAATTAAATAGTTTAGTCCTTGGGAAAGGTCAGAGCTTACACGGCATCTTACATTTGATTATAATTTAGACAATCTCAGAGCTTTATGTGTGCATCCTCAGTTTTAAAAAATACTGCAAATCAAATGAAACAACCAAAAATCACAAGAATAATTATCAAACATAGGCTGTATTTAAAATAGCATAGCTAGTATAGTGGTACTGGTCCAAATGAAACAATCGGGGATTTTACACTTGTATTTGTAAACCAAGAGAGGACAGCCAGCAGACATTTCTGATAGCAATTTGCTCTCCTTTACTTTAGCATGTCTAGCCTAATGTGTACAGTACTTTATAGGCAAATAAAGATATAGATTTTCTGTGTCATATCATGCACATGAACGTATACACAACTATGTTGTGGAATGTGTGGGAAATCCCAGATTGTTTTGAAATGGAATTGTGAAAAACTTCATCATAGACCTCCCAAGTTGGGTTTGGATGTTGCAAGAAAGTCAAAAACAATCTCCAACACTTTTGATGATAAAAATACTACTTTGTCAAACACACTGTCCGGGCTGAGATACGACCAACGGTAAGGCAAGTCTTAGACAGCTTGCATTTGATACATTCTCCGATATAGCCTTTACACAGATACGTAATACATACCGTGTATATTTTATAACAACATTCCTTCATGTTCAAAATATTTTATCTGTTCTCTTTGTGGTGGAATCAGATGAGGTCAAAATTCAATTTCAGTTCAGTCAAATCTGGATGTGAATCAAAATTCCAATTCAATGAAAAAAATCCTAATTGAAAATAAATTGCACTTCTACTTAACTGAAATTTAAATTATCTCCTAAATTTACTTGACCAACATGATATAGAAGTATTAACTGCAGTACGTTATAAATATACATTTCCATGTATTTTTATTGTGTATGCTAACCACTATTACAATCACATGACTATATATATATATATATATATATATATATATATATATATATATATGAGAATAAAACCCAAGTAGCTTAAAAACAAGACTAAAATAAACTTTTCATTCAAGTTTTTCCAGTTTTTGTGTGTTGTGTGATAAGCTAAGTATATTCTTCTAACATAATCAGTTGCTTTAGTCATAATTAAACATCAGTTCAAGGGGAAATATTTTAAATGAACGTTTCCCTTTCTTGTCTTTTTGAAGACTGAATGCGAGTGATCTATTCATGTCCTTGTTTACATCGTCTAAGCCAATGTGATTTATTATGACAGGAAATTGTAAGGGTGAAATTCAAAAAGTCAAATAGAGGGGGGGGGGGGTGCTTATATTTGTATTGTTTCACACATGTACAAGTGTGTAACCTGTACAGTGTGTGGGTGAATGGATGTGTCATTTTGCATATCCCACTCACCCCGAGACACCGTCGGAGAGTAGGGTGACGGCTTGTGTGCCAGATTCATTTCAACAGTAAGTCATTTGAAACACTAAACTTATGAAGAGTTACTGGGTTTAAGACCAGATATTCTCATTCTGTGTGTAGTAATATAAGGCATCCGTCTGTAAGTCCCTACCTACATGATGTCAGAGTGTCTATTGCATTAAACTGTCTGATTGGTCGACGGATAAGCACCTGAGATGAAAAAGAAGAGAGGGTGGTAATGCCGGTGAGGTTAATCGGTCAGTCCCAGAACAATCAGGACCGAATCACATGACCAGGGTGTCTGAGGTCAATCCAGAAGCTCTTCCTTGATGCTGCAGGCCCCTTTGAGGTCCCCTGGGTGATCGAAGGCTGCCTGAATGAACTGGCCGAACAGGCGGTCCATGTAGCCCTCCCCACGCGGGTAAAGGCCCTCCAGGTAGCCTATATGTCCGCCGTGGGACGTCACCAACAGCGCTACGTTAGGCAGGCGCTTGGCTAGGGCCACCGGGAGAGCTGAAGAGAGAGAAGAGAAAGGGAGTGAGACAGAAGGAGGAGAATTTCAGTTTGAAGCATTTAGATGAAGACCAACAATTGATCACACACAATTGATCACACACACACACCAGTCAAACGTTTGGACACAGCCTACTCATATTCAAGGGTTTTTCTTACATTTGTACTACTTTCTACTTTGTAGAATAATAGTGAAGACATCAAAACTATTAAATAAACACGTGGAATCATGTAGTAACCAAAAATATATATATTTGAGATTCTTCAAAGTAGCCACCATTTGCATTGATGACAGCTTTGCAATATTGGCATTCTCTCAACCAGCTTCAACTGGAATGCTTTTCCAACAGCCTTGAAGGAGTTGCCACATATGCTGAGCACTTGTTGGCTGCTTTTCCTTCACTCTGCGGTCAAACACATCCCAAACTATCTCAATTAGGTTGAGGTTGGGTAATTGTTGAGGCCAGGTCATCTGATGCAGCGCTCCATCACTCTCCTCCTTTGTCAAATAGCTCTTACACAGCCTGGAGTTGTGTTGGGTCATTGTCCTGTTGTAAAACAAATGATAGTCCCACTAAGCGCAAAGCAGTTGGGATGGCGTATCGCTGCAGAATGCTGTGGTAGCCATGCTGGTTAAGTGTGCCTCGAATTCTAAATAAATCACAGACAGTGTCACCAGCAAAGCACCCCTACACCTCCTCCTCCATGCTTCACAGTGGAAACAACACATGCAGAGATCATCCGTTTACCTACTCTGCATCTCACAAAGACACAGCGGTTGAAACCAAAAATCTCAAATATGGACTCCAGACCAAAGGACAGAATTCCACCTTCCACCATTGCTCATGTTTCTTGGCCCAATCAAGTTTGTTCTGATTGGTGTCTTTTAGTGGTGGCTTCTTTGCAGCAATTCGACCATGAAGCTTGATTCACACAGCCCCCTTTGAACAGTTGATGTTGAGATGTGTCTGTCACTTGAACACTGTGAAGCATTTATTTGGGCTGCAATCTGAGGTGCAGTTAACTCTAATGAATTTATCCTCCGCAGCAGCAGAGGTAATCTGGTCTTCCTTTCCTGTGGTGGTCCTCATGAGAGCAGTTTCATCATAGCACTTGATGGTTTTTACGACTGCACTTGAAGACACTTTCAAAGTTCTTGAAATGTTCCAGATTGACTGGCATTCATGTCTTAAAAGTAATGATGGACTGTCGTTTCTCTTTGCTTTTTTGAGCTGTTCTTGACATAATTTCTATACTATAAGCCGCCGTACATCCAATCGGCCTCACAACCGCAGACCACGTGTATGGCGTTGTGTGGGCGAGCGGTTTGCTGATGTCAACATTATGAACAGAGTGCCCCATGGTGGCGGGGGGTTATGATATGGGCAGACATAAAGGTACGGACAACGAACACAATTGCATTTTATCAATGGCAATTTGAATGCACAGAAATACCGTGATGAGATTTCTTTTAAGGTATCTGTGACTAACAGATGCATATCTGTATTCTCAGTCCTGTGAAATCCATCAATTAAGGCCTAATGAATTTATATCAATTGACTGATTTCCCCATATGAACTGTAGCTCAGTAAAATCGAATAAATTGTTGAATGTTGTGATTATATATTTGTTCAGCATATACACTACATGACCAAAAGTATGCGGACACTTTCTCATTAAGCATTAGTGAGGTCGGGCACTGATGTTGGGTGATTAGGCCTGGCTCGCAGTCGGAATTCCAATTCATCCGAAAGGTGTTCGATGGGGTTGAGGTCAGGGCTCTGTGCAGGCCAGTCAAGTTCATTCACACTGATCTTGACAAATAATTTCTGTATGGAACTCGCTTTGTGCACGGGAAAACTCATTTCATGAAGCTCCTAACAAACAGCTCATGCTGACATTGCTTCCAGAGGCAGTGAGTGTTGTAACCGAGGACAGATGATTTTTACACACTACGCGCTTCAGCACTTGGCGGTCCTGTTCTGTGAACTTGTGTGGCCTACCACTTCGCGGCTGAGCCGTTGTTGCTCCTATACGTTTCCACTACACAATAACAGCACTTACAGTTGACCGGGGCAGCTCTAGCAGGGCAGAAATTTTACAAACTGACTTATTGGAAAGGTGGCATCCTATGGCGGTACCACGTTGAAAGTCACTGAGCTCTTCGGTAAGGCCATTCTACTGCCAATGTTTGTCTATGGAGATTGCATGGTTGTGTTCTCGATTTTATACACCTGTCAGTAACAGGTGTGGCTGAAATAGCCAAATCCACTCATTTGAAGGGGTGTCCACATACTTTTGTATATATGATCAACTTTGAGGGCTGCTTCCAAAATCTAATTATGAACCATCTATACCCCAGGCCCAATCCTGTCTCCCTCTGACCCAGGCAGTACCCACCATGTTTGGGGGAGAAGGGGTCGTCGGCCGCATTGAGGCAGAGAATGGGCACTGTCGTCCTGGGAAGCTTGTAGTTTGGGCTGGCCTCCTGGTAGTAGTCCAGACAGGACTTATAGCCAAACAAGACTGATGTGTAGCGCTCGTCAAACTCCCGGATAGTACGTGCCTGAGAGGGTAAACACACAGGAGCGTAGGGAGAGTTAGATTTTTAAAAAGGGCACCGGCGCGCAACTAATACACTCATTCTACACACAATGATATGGAACCTCATAGATAAACCATATGAAACTGGTTCTTACCTTTAGTACATGGTCCACATCCACCACAGTCTCCAACATCTTCCTGTGTCTGAGAGAAAGCGAGAGACAGACAGATATTTGGGTTGTAATCACACCAAGGCTAGTAATGACAGGTCTTGTTCAATTTTGAAAGGCCAATAACCATGGCAACAACATTCACAGCAACACGTACATGGATACCACAACAACTAGACGACAAGTCAGTCTTACCTGTTAATGGCTTGGCACAGGTTGCTGGCGAGGTGTCGGTTGAAGATCAGGCGGTTGATTGGTTGTTCCAGCGAGGCACAGGACTCCAGGGTGTCCCAGCTGACAGACATTGTGAGGCCGGCAACAAGCCCTGCCTCACTACCCTTACGAGCCAGGTAGTTCAACAAGAGCATGCTGTGATACAGTCAGGAATAGGAGGGGTGAGGGAGAAGACAGGAGAAGCGGTAGAGAAAGACAAGAGAAGGATAGAAGATGGGGAAAGAAGAGTGTATAGAGAGGGAGAAAAAAACTATATGAACAGACTTAAGCAGTTATAACCTCTATGCATTTTCTTCCTTTCTAAGCACTTACCCTCCCAGAGACACGCCGGTGCCCAGCAGAGGGGCTTGTGGGAAGAGTTCTCTGACATGGAGGACCACCCACTCCAGGTCCGAGGTGTCCGCCGCACAGAAGGTCATTGGGGTCTGGGGGAGAGGGGGGGGTAGGTTACTGGGGCAGGACTGGGATCATCAGTCTACTGGGAGAGAAGACATGGGCTGACATGTGGATGAGACTACGAGTCTGAAGCACTGCACAGACCTTATGTTACATTATTGATGTTTGTGTGCAATGTAACCTTTGAACAGAAGTATAATGTCTTATCAAACTGCTTGCAAAATTGCATTGTGGCAGACCCTGGTGGAATATGCATGATAGTGCACTTAAAAAGGCATTCCCTAAATTTACCAGTAGTTCTTCTCCTCCAAACCCTCTATTGTTGAAGACCACACATCTGGGGAAACAGAGAGACAAAGATCTTATCTCAGATTCCAACCCTCAGCACAGTGACAAAGAGCCCCATGTCAGTGTTACTCAACTCCAGATGACAGTCAAGCTACCATACTGCACTGTAAAACAAATCTATTCCAATCCAGAACCAACAAGAACGTATTCGAGATTAAACCAAGGATTCCATATAGCATGACAGGTAAAGTGAAAGGTCATGGCCTCTCAGGCTGACCTGTATCCGCGGCGGGTGGCTTGGCTGACGGCGTGGAGGACGTAGGTCTGACGACTGTTCCCTGTGAGGCCCGGCAGGATGAGCACTGTGGGACGAGAGTAGCATTCTGGGTAGGCAGCACTGTCCCCGTTATCTACCCAGTCCAGAGAGATCTGACCTCCGTCAGCCGTCCTGATCAACTCACTGAGGATAGTGGAGACAGAAGGGTTAGTCTTTTAACTGAATACCGTTTCAAATGGTATACAGTAGGTTGGCCCAATATGCAGATGACTAGAGAGGTTATGGGTAGAGAGGAAGGAAGGAAGTTGTGGGTTCTGGGTTGTTTTACTTCCTGTAGTCGACCTGGGGGCTGGACTTGATGAGCACTCTGACCAGTGTCTGCAGCCGGCCTCCCCAGCACCAGGGAGTAGGGCTGAAGGGCTCAGCCACCACGGGGCAGTGCCTCTGTAGGAACACACGGAATGCATCGCTACACACCAGGACTGGTGTCTGAGGGTGAGAGAGAGAGAGAGGACATGGGTATGTGAGCATGTGTGTGTTTAAGCAAAAGGGACTAATCAAAGATGTGTACAGGAGTAAGTGTGGGTGTGAGAGAGACAGAGGGAGAATGAAAGAGAAGATGGAAATGTGTGAAAACAGTGTGGAATAAGCAGAGACAACCAAACAGACAATCACACACTGTGGGACATATATTCTGCGAGCTGTAGTGGTTGGGCAATGGAACAAAACTGCATATGAGTAAAAGGTGCTGGGGAACAGTGGATGAAAGCATATCTTACAGGGTGCAGGCCTAATTTATATCCGATAGCGGTATCAAGTCCAATATCTATACAATATTGGGTGCTAAATTATTTGGTTCTTACAACCTGCTCTAAAAACTAAGGTGAGGGATGGACATAATGCAAGTGCCTGCAGATAGAGGTATGAAGCACTCAAGAGTAAAATACTAGAGGTTAAATGAGACGGAGCTCAGAGGCACATGCTCTCAAAGCCAGAAGACAGTACCCCGAAGGCAGCTAGTCTCTGGCCGAGCGACTGACCTGGCCCTCACAGCCCCAGAGGTAGTACAGGGCAGCGGTGATGGTGGCGAGGACCACCGTGTAGGGTCTGTAGATGTTCTCCAAACACACTTTCCATAGGTCGGAGTGAGACAGCAGCATGACAGTGCTGTGATGACACACGAATGCAAACACACTCGTCAGGGGGGATTTGCGGAGGCAGAATGTCAACGTACAGAGGTCCGAGGGCGTTTAGACTCTTACTAGCTACAGAGTGCCTATTAATAAAGAGTTAAGCCTAGTAAAAAAAAAATATCAAAGCGAAACGTTGTCACAGCAGTTACAGAACAGATACGTACGGTTTCTTATCAATGAGATGCCCTTCAGGTTACAACGTAACCGGGTCCGCGTTTTAGCAGCTTGTGACAGAAGGTCAACAATGTTTCAAGCGTCAATCAAAAGTGGGGAAGTTAGGTGGAGATTCTCAAAAACTGATAGCCTTCTGACTGCAAAAAAAATGAAACAAAGTAGCAACTCTGGCCTGCTTTGGCAAGATGATCCTGGGAGAAAATCTCGTTGGTATAGCCTACATCCAGAGAAACTCGCTCACTACTCCCAGTAAACGCAAATCGTGGACGAATACACAAAAAAAACATTAAACGTTAACAATAACATATAAGTCAGTCGGCGTCACAGAAACAGTTACATAGCCTAGCTAGCTAATGTCACTAGGGCACCCTCCAAGTAATACAGCTGTCCGTAAACCTGCCTTGACAAGAAACATCTAAAGATGCGCCTTTCGGGTGTTATCTTCTCCTCTATTCGTGTCAAACTTGGTAATTCTGCAACGAATTCGTTTTAATTTAAATGGAATCAATCGAATAAAAAGCAACAACTCAGTTCCGGGTCGGCACCGTTATTATATTTCTCTGCCCTTGTCGACTCATCCGTTCTTCTTCTTTGGAATTATGTTGCAGCTCAGCAGTTAGCTAGCTAATGCAATATCTCCAACTGTTGGGCTGGGGTGGGATGGGGATTGAGAGACAGGCCTTTTCTCAATTAGACTACTCAACTTCTGCGCTTTCTCTCCTCAGTCCTCTCTCGCCTCCTTTTGAAAAAGGTCCAAGATAATTGAAGAGAGGAGGCGATTGGGACGAGAGGTTGGAAATGGCAGCGAGTAGTGAGGACGGAATGGAGGAAAAGTTGGTGAAGCAACAGCTGTGCTGGATTGAGAACAATATGGGTGTCAGTGTTGATGGTAAGGAGCGGTAGGATGAGGTTCAAGGACGTGAATGGTCGGTAGTGGAAAAACAGGAAGAAGAGAGATCATGATACAGAAAGCATTGGCGGTCTAGTAAAGAAAGCATAAGGGTCAAGGTAGGAAGCAAGAGTAATGGTGTGTTGGTGGAAAGTGGTGATAGTGTTTGATGAGACAACATGGCCTCACTTCCACCCTATCTGACTAACTAATGTCGTAGAGAAAAGTGGGTGAAGTGAAATTAGCTTGGTTCATTGGAAATGGTAGAGTGTTAATATTGTGTGGTAGCCAGGCTCAGCAAGAGAAGATTCTGAAAATGGAAAATGGGAAGGTGATTAAAAGCCATGTCCCTGGTGCATATGCTAGATTGAGGAGAGTCATCACTGGGGTCTCAATATCTATGTCCACAGATGATATTGAAGAAAATGTGAAGGGAGGCAGAGTGATTGAGGCCAAAAGATAATCACTGACCACTAGGAGCGCTGACTATGGATGTGCATTTTCTTGTTTGCTTATGGCCCAACACAGTTCGAGTGCAGTCAGTGCCAGCATCGGTTTGTAGCGGTAAATAGACAGCTACGAAAAATATAGATGAAATCTCTCTTGGTAAATAGTATGGTCTGCAGCTTATCGTGGGATATTCTAACTCAGGCAGCACTAAGAAAACAAATATGAAGATTTTTCATGCAGGTGCAATTACAACTGACATTTTGAGTAGTGTTACTCAACTAAAGCTCTATTGAAACACCAAGTGTGAAGCCCCTATGTGGGCTATCTACATCATCCATCTGTATCCTGGCAGGATCAGGGGCTCAGGCCCCTCTGCCCTCCAAAGCAGCCCGAGAGCTTCAAGTTCCTCGCTATCCACATCATTAAGGAATTATCACGGTCCACACATACACCCCCCCAGCTTTTGTCAAATGTACTTAGCAAAAAAAAAAAAATGTACTCACCCTAATCCTTTTCCTAACTTTAGCCTACTAAATCTACCTACATATTGAACTTATATCCTCTCAGGCCGGAGGCACAATGTATGAATTTATGTTTGGATCAGAATCGCTGTTATAATCATTGGCCAGTACTTAGAATTAAGTAAAACCACAAGTCCAAATTCTTATCTCTGTCCATGGCTAATTTAGGAAAGGGCCAATTTTATCTGACCGGAGGACAACACAAATTGCAACAATTCAATTCTGTCAATGACATTTGGCTTGATGTGATGGGTGTGAAGCCAAATCCAAACTGGCTTCCCTTGACACTTTTCTTTGGTGTGCCAGAACCATTCACAGTTGAGCTCACTCAGTTTAGCTCAACACTTGGCTGTTATTGTCAACAACAAAAAATATCAAGGGAGGCCAAATTCTCACTGGATTCCCTTGCATTCAATGCTACGGGTGGCAACAATATCAATCTTTTTGACCAGACAGCATCAGCTAGATGGGCTACAGAGACAGAGGGGCGCTGTTTAACTCACTCGGATGCTTTCTCCAGTGAGATAGATGCAGACTCTTGCAAATTGAAGGAATAAAATAGTGTATGTTATTTGTACATTTTGTAGGGAACCACTGGCATCCATCCACTGGCATCCACGTCACTGTTTCAAAGTATACAATAGGCCAACATAAAATCTAACAGACATTGTCATCTTCTCATTGGTTTATTGTACAACAACATATTTTGTCTCACTTGAATTAACTTGTTATTTTTAAACATAATAAACATAGGTAGGTTCCAACATCTAGAGAGAAAAAAATTACACCCAAAAGAAAACAAAGAAAACATTATCCAATCACAATAAACAACTGCACATGATTTCTCACCAATGGTTACTAGTCAAATATTAAAAGGTTACTGGGCTTGTTGTGAAATTCTGCAGATGGAGGTTCTGCAGATGCGTCTGCAGGGGTGGGAGGGTGGTTTTCCTCATATGTGTCGTCCACAGCTTGGAGAATGTGATGAATTGCACTCAGCAGCAGGATGTCAGTGTTGCAGCTCACAGACAACTCACTGGAATAGTTCTTCACTGGAAGCACATAGGACACTGGCAAACCCACCACCTCTGCTGCCTTCTGCATCTGTGGCACAGCAAAACATATGATAGATTGCAAATAAAACTTTAAAAATACTGTTCCATCATATTATTGAGTGAATCTAAATTGATTAAAACGTTTGAATTACTTAACCTACCTTCTCCTGTAGGATCCGGCTGGAGTAGACAAACTTCACATCCTCTTGGACGGCATGACACACCTGGTCCACATGGGTCAACAGAACCACCTGGGGGATGTCTGGAGAGGACGGTGTCATGTGTGTGAGGGAGAGAGTGAGAGAGAGGAATCAGTTATAGCTATGATATGCAGTTAAACATAACATCAACTGATATCAAAATTGCCCTATGAAGTTTTGGGATGAGCTCACCCAGATCTGCAATCTCAGCTTGAATTGTCCTCAGTGTCTCTGTAAGGTCATCACTGGTGGTCATGACTTGGCAGGCATTCAGAACGAACACCGCACAATGGATTTGGTCATTTATCGATGGAACAGGTCTGTAACCTGGAGTCTCAGCTTTGATGGGCGCTTCACCTTGAAACTATTGTGTGGGAGAATCATTTTATTGATGAGAAGCAAACAAAACCATTTTTTTTACCTTTATTTAACCAGGCAAGGCAGTTAAGAACACATTCTTATTTTCAATGACGGCCTAGGAACAGCGGGTTAACTGCCTGTTCAGAGGCAGAACGACAGATTTGTACCTTGTCAGCTCGGGGTTTGAACTTGCAACCTTCCGGTTACTAGTCCAACGCTCTAACCACTAGGCTACCCTGCCGCCCCGGCAGTTGGTTATAACAGCATCAACAATAAAACATTTAAAAAGTAGGCCTTCCAAGTTTACATGTGGACAAACCGTAGCAAGCAATATAGGCCCATCTTTTCTGATATTTATCCTCAGTAAGACTAAGGGTTTTTAAAATCTTGATTGTATTGTTACATTTAGATAGGTAATACCATACATCATGTCCCTCGGGGGCATATCCCTTGATGACAGCCAGTGCGTCTGTGAGAGTCAGGCCAGTCCTCTCGCCGTCCCCCAGAGCCAACACATCACAAAGGGTCAGAGCTGTGGGCTTCCCTCCTCTCTCTGACCGGATGTCATACGACTTCAGCTGGGTAGATAAGGAGAGCGGACAGTGTTTTGAGAGCACGTTTTTTTAGACAAACTCCGACGACTGCTAAAGAGACAGACATACCTAACACACATTTCCTCATCCCTCCCAACCACAGGGCGAGTCCTCACACTCATGAACACATTGATATGGAAGTCCAGATGTTCCCAAACATCAAGCATGTCTCTGTCTGCTACAAATTATACTCATTGGGTTTCTATCTCAATCAAGGCACTATCTACAGTATCTTAAAGATGCTAGTGAGTCTATACCACTTGCAGTCTTCCCATTTTCTGCCTTAAAATGTCATATTAAAAATGTTATAAAGGAAATACTGTAACTTGGAAAGTATACTAACTACATATACAAAGTTTCCATACTATGCGTTGTGCATGTAATATGAAAAATGATGAAAGTGTTTTTGTTAAGAGAGGGATGTATTTTGACAAGTTGTAAAGATAATTGTTTTCCATAATATTTACATACTGAGTAGTTACCGCCCGGAGTGAGGTCAGGGAGCGTGCCAGCCTGCCAGAACCGCCCCTTTTGAGCAAACTATATAAATGATGGGTTAAGAAAAAACACATCAGAACAGAAAAACATGAAGCTGTCCTCTTCCAAAGTGAATTGAAGTAGGACTATCCTATTACTCAGCTCAAACCATCGATACGGCTGGCTAGCCTATCTTCAAAGAAGCCTCTTCAAGAGTGAATGGAACGAAAGTCAACTCTGTAGTTCTGTTCAGGACTTCACGACAAGTCACCGGATACTGGACAACGACAAAGAAGGACAACAATAGAAGACTTGTTGGAACCATTTCGGACTATCAAAGCCTTACAAGCGTGCCGCGAAAAGGCCCAAACCCCTTTCCAAGGCTGCCCTGTTCACCAAGAGACCCCCGGCGAACCCAGGCATTTCACGTAAATACATTCATCATTTCTTACTCAAAGCGGGTGGCGGTTTGTGTGCAAAGTATATGGTTACTGTAGGTGAGAGTACTTTCTGAATGTACCAATGTTAAGTGTCTCTGTCCCTCTCTCTCCATCTCTTCTTTAACAAGCATCAACATTGTTGTCATTCCACTAGGGATCTGTTTTCAGCGTATTACGTCTCCAGTCAATAACAGGTGCAGAGTGTGTATGTTTATCCTGTATTCCCGAGTTAATTAGCTAGTAAATAAATAATTAAATCAATTTGTGTAGTACTGAATCATAAATAAGGCTTGGGTTATTGCAGATGCAAGGAGGTTACGACTGTTCAGAATGATGATATGAGACGAGGTTATGATTAATAAGTTGACTTTTTATATAAGTTGACTGTTTATATGATGTGATAGGTAAACACCTTTTAGAGTTTCATTCGAGAGATGGTAACTCTTTAAAAAACTGCTCTTGTGGTGCCCCAAATCCTAATGAGTTAATTGTTACATGATTAAGTTTATCAGGTAACAATTAAACATACTTAGTTAATTAGATAAATAACAGTCTTCAGATGAATTTTAAAGTCAAGTCACGACAAAAGCAATCAATGCATCCTCATTTTGTATTTCTTAGTAGTTTGGAAAATATATACTCAACGTGCAACAATTTCAACGATTTTACTAAATGTATCTACCCCTACAAAAAATGTCTATAAATTATAATCCACATAATTCACATTTCCTGTTGGCGTGGTTACACGTGGTCTGCAGTTGTGAGGCTAGTTGGACATACCGCCAAATTCTCTAAAATGACGATGGAGGCGACTTAAATTAACATTTAATTCTCTGCCAACAGTTCTGGTGGACATTCATGCAGTCAGCATTCCAATTGCACGCTCTCTCAAAACATGAGACATCTGTGTCATTGTGTTGTGTGACAAAACTGCACATTTTAGAGTGGCCTTTAATTGTCCCAAGCACAAGTTGCACCTGTGTAATGATCATTCTGTTTAATCAGCTTCTTGATATGCCACATATTTCTGGTTGATGGATTTTCTTGTCAAAGGAGAAATGCTCACTAACAGGGATGTAAACAAATTTGTGCACAAAATTTATGAGAAATCAGCTTTTTCCACATACAGAACATTTCTGGGATCTTTTTACATGTTGCGTTTATATTTTTGTTGTGTATAAAATAATGTAGATTAGGTTGTGTAGATCGACAGGAAAATAAATAAGTGGATCCCTTTTCAGATTACATTTTAAGGCAGCAAAATGTGAAGACTGTGCAATGGGTATGTAGACCTTCACTAGTCAGTTTGTATCATGCAAAATACTCCTTGTTACAGATTATTTACTTTATACCTTCTTGATGAAGCCCTTTGTTGCAGTGCCAATAAAAGGCAGGAGAAGGACTCTTCCGAACATCACAGATCTGACAGAGTTGATGAAGCTGGATTTTCCTGACCCAGCAGGTCCCATCAGCAGAACTCTGACCCGGTTTAAAGACCGGCAGGCCGGTTTGAAGGAGACCAGATTCTTCCTCAGTGACCCCCTCCCTCTGGTGAAATGGAATTGCACAGAAAAAGTCATAATATTACATCAGATCAGACCTGGGTTGAAATAAGTGCCGTCAAAGTTAATCAGATAACTCAAGTTAACATTTTGTCATTTAGTGCACTCATTTTTTTATTGTGATTAATCGCATTGTCTGAAAGCGTTGGAAATACTCTAAACATCCAAAATAGATCTATACAGCTAAAATGTACAATGCCATGTAAAAACTAGTTGACACTGAGGTTAAAGGAAATGTGCTTTCTAAATGTACCTAATTTGGTAGTTACTTTAGACAACATCAGACGTCAATATACTTGTAATGTTTTTTTGCATGGAAAATTGTAAATAACAGCTCAATTTGAGCAAATACAGAATTGACCATTAATCGCAATTAAATCCCAGCAAATCCCGCAAATAACTCAATAAAACAATTTTCCTGTTTGACAGCCCAAGTTCAAAGACATGCCTAAGTATTTATATTTTAATGACTTATTTTCTATGTATTTGCAAATAATTTTTCCTATAATGACTATTTGAAACTATTTTCAAATAGGCTACTTGTTTCCAAATATATTTAAAATACCCCTAGCACCAAACAGACCTGGGTTCAAATACAAATGTCTTTGAAAATACATTTGTCAATATATGAGTATTTTCAAATACATTTCCAAATATTCAACAGCTTTTCTAAGAAAATATATCCTAAAACTTACTTTGAAATGTAGTCTATGTCAAAGTAATTGAAAAACCTTAGATAGTATTTGCACCCAGGTCTGCATCAGGCTTCAAATAGTGTTTCTAGTTGTCATAGCAGAAGCAGACTGCTTAAAGTGAATGAATGTTGGACTCCGTAAATTAATTCACAGTGTGACCTACTCCTCAGTCCATGGCAGCTCCCTCCGTGCACCTTGAATATAAAATGAATAAGAGCATAATCAGTACAAATAACAGTACAATAATGACAGAAATTAAAAACTAATTTGGGTGGCGAGTAGTTATATTTACTTCCAACTCGATACAGCTCAACATCCAGGTACTCCGGCTCTAACCATATACCCTGGTGATACATAATATCCCACGATTCCACGCAAATGGATCTATTCTCGGTGTACAACTTTAGACAATCCCCAAACTTCAAGCAACCATTTGACATAGCGGTTGAAAAATGTGTCGCCTTAGAGTCATCCAGAACAGGGAAGTGTGTTACTTCTTGATGGTTTATTTCGAAGGCAAATGCGTCTTGGTCCTTACTCTCATCAGACGATTTACTCAGGTAACCCCCCTTTACATCCCCAGATTTGAAATACACTATTACAACGAATCTTCCTTCTTTGTCAATTTTAGATCTCAACGTATGCATGTAGAACCCATGGTGGCTTCCCTTGTAGAGCAGGTGAAGTTGGGCAGGTTCGGGAAGGAGCTTCAACAAATGCGTCTCTTGCTCCAAACTCAATGCAGCTACTACTGAAGCCATTAAAAAACGTGATGTCACTAGACTTCACGAAATCTACTACAGCTATGCAAATAAAATAATTCCAAGTCTTATTTCTGAGCCGGTTTAATGGATAGCCTACGAACCCGCACCAAATCAATACTAGGCCTAGAGTGTTTCAGAGAAATTAAACCTGTCACCAATCAAAAAATATTAGCCAACCCACCCTAGGCTACCATGAAAATATAATAGTTCTTTACGAATTGCTCACCCTCCCAATGCCTTCACGTCCGGTCCTTTGGGCGCAGTTGTTTTATGCACAGTAAATGTGGGTTTGGCTACAGTAAGTTTCGTTTTTGTGGAATATCTCACTTTCGATAGTCAGTTATTTAGGCATATGTGGATATGGCCATTCCACAGTGAGACCATTATTGATTTCGGTGCGGACATGTTTACAAAACAGACCACTTTTGGAAATAGGCACACATATTTGATTTGCATATAGCTCGTCGACTTCGTAGCAGGCTAGTTATCTCCGCTTGATTTCTCCATGGCCCATGCAGCCGTATCTGCACTGGATTTGGGGGGCGAGAAACAGTTGTTACAGTTTTTTCCCGAACCTGTCCGACTTCACCTGCTCTACAAGGTGCCCCACCATGGATTTAAGATGAGCGATTTGATTTCTAAATTCGATCAAGAGGGAAGATTCGTCGTAATCGTTTATTTGGAATCCGGCACGATGAAGGGGGGATATATGAGTAAACGACCTGGTTTTTATTGCCAAGAGGACAGAGGGGCATTTGTCTTCGAAATAGACCATCAAAAAGCAAACGTCTTTCCTGTCGTGAAGCACCATCATTCAATCATTTTTAATAGAGAAAAAATAGGCTTTGGGGGTTGCCTAAACATTTACAGCAATAAGGACAAAACACTCTGTGTTGATGTGGGGTTCGATGATACCTACACACCCACCGATTGGAGTGACGAGTTTGAGGTGCCCTTCATGGTTGTGGAGTTGCATCGCATTCAAAGTAATTCTGCCCCAATACAATGTGATGAATTAAATGTACTCTCTGAAAATGTAGTCTAGGCCTACTGTAATTGTTTGTTATTTTTATGTTCAAGGTGTTGGAGATGTCCTGCTGAACCCTTGGAGGGAGCTGTCGTGGACTGAGAAGTAGGTCACATTGGAAATTAATTTCCTGAATCTATCAATAACAAAGTAATCTGTTCTACACCAGTAGAGGCTAGTCTGTGGCTTAGTATTGGTGGTCTAAAAGCCGTCTGCAGGCTGTCTGATGTAATATTACAACACTTTCTATGATGTCCCATTTTACCAGAGAGAGGGGGTCACTGAGGAAGAATCTGGTCTCCTTCAAACCGGCCTGCCAGTCTCTGAACCAAGTCAGGGTTCTGCTGATGGGTCCTCCTGGGTCAGGAAAATCCAGCTTCATCAACTCTGTCAGATCTGTGATGTTCGGAAGAGTCCTTCTCCTGCCTTTTATTGGCACTGCAACAAAGGGCTTCATCAAGAAGGTATAGTGTCTGTAACAAAGAGTTTTTAGCATATACGTTTGATGATGCCTTGACAGAGATAGAAAGCTAAGGAGTAACATTTGTAACAGACAAGATAAATGCTTGATGCTTGAGAACATCTGGGCCATATCAGTGTGTCTCTGAATGTGAGGACCTGCCCTGTGGGTGGGTGGATGGGAAGGGATATATACCAAAGATACTCCCCTTTCATCTATGGATATACTGTATGTTTGTCTTTTTGGGGGTCATTGTCTGAGTTTGTGTCTTACAAAAGACTGACAACATTGTCTGTCCTCTTTATCTACCCAGCTAAAGTCATATGACATCCGGTCAGAGAGAGGAGGGAAGCCCACAGCTCTGACCCTGTGTGATGTGTTGGCTCTGGGGGACGGTGAGACGACTGGCCTGACCGTCCCAGACGCACTGGCTGTCATCAACGGGCACGCCCCCGAGGGACACAAGGTAGGTAGCATTTGTTTTCTTTCTGGGAGTAGCAATGTCTTCATGATGATTCCTAGCCTTGCTTGGGATAAAGATCACAGGAACCTCCATGTAATATTTTACTGAAGATGTTATATTATTAACATGTTATGCATATTATTCACTTTGTAACCAACATACACACATTATAGCTAACATAGGGACAGGGCAGTGAACCCAGGCGACTGGGTTGAATTGTGTCAATAGGGTTAACCCACTTTGTGGGAATTATAACATGGCTCATTACTGGATCGCAACAATATTAATTAATTTGTTTTGTTTGCTTTTTATGGCAACACAATGACATTGTTCAACACAATAGTTTCAAAGTGAATCGCCCATCAAAGCTGAGACTTCAGGTTACAGACCTGTTCCATCGGTAAATGACCAAATCCATTGTGCGGTGTTCGTTTTGAATGCCTGCCAAGTCATGACCACCAGTGAGGACCTTACAGAGACACTGAGGACACTTCAAGCTGAAATCTCAGACCTAGGTGAGATTTCAGAAACACACACGCATTGACTACTGTATCCAGATGTAGGATCTTAATTTGACCCAGTTTGCTACAGCAGGAAATGTGAATTATTATGTGGATTATAATTAATGCACATTTTTGCAGAGGTTGATACAATTTACATAAGGCAAATCAGTCTGAAATGTCAACGTGGAAATGACAAACTTCCGAAGACTTTTTAAAACTCGAATGCACTACAAGTTTGCATTTCCTGCTGTGCAGGAACATTCTCAGCAGCAAAAGAGTGATACAATTAAGATCCTACATCTATATGACACCGTCCTCTCCAGACATCCCCCAGGTGGTTCTGTTGACCCATGTGGACCAGATGTGTCATGCCGTCCAAGAGGATGTGAAGTTTGTCTACTCCAGCCGGATCCTACAGGAGAAGGTAGGCCTACTTCAAAAGTTGAAGATTAGGTGTAGCATAATGTGTTGTAAAACCATTATATCTGCAATCCCATCTTCGATCTTATGTTTTGCCGTGCCACAGATGCAGAAGGCAGCAGAGTTGGTGGGTTTGCCAGTGTCCTATGTGCTTCCAGTGAAGAACTATTCCAGTGAGTTATCTGTGAGCTGCAACACTGACATCCTGCTGCTGAGTGCAGTTCATCACATTCTCCAAGCTGTGGACGACACATTTGAGGATTACTGCCCTTCAACCCCTGCAGATGCCAGTCCAGTGACGGTTTAATGTTTGATAAGTAACTGGGTAGAAAGGTGTTGTGCTGCAATGCATGTGTCATTAGCAGTGTTGGGAGTAGTTACTTGAAAAAGTAATATTACATGAAAGTAACCCATTACTTGTTATATTACTTTGTGTTGCTTTCATGAAAATATATCTCAAAACCTTATAGTTTGTTTAACTTTCTGAGCCTCAGAGGGAGGGAGGTAAGCAACGCACACTCTACAAAAGATAGGTTCATCTAATTATTTTTTTTTCTCTCCTTCAACCCAATCAGGAACATCTTGGTCACAACTATTTCCTAAGTGGTGTAGCCTGATCTATTCACTGATGTATTTATGTTTGCATTGCAGATTTATACCAAAGTATAGGTAGCCTCTCACACAAGACAACCTTTTTATGCACTGTGAGATGCACAGGAGGTTGTTGGCACCTTAATTGGGGAGGACGGGCTTGTGGTAATGGCTGGAGCGGAGTAAGTGCAATGGTATCAAATACATCAAACACATGGTTCCATGCATGTGATGGCATTTCATTCGTTCGGTTCCAGCCATTATAAGGAAGAGTCCTCCCCTCCGCAGCCTCCACTGGTGAGATGTAGGCTAAGCATTGTTGTTTTCATCCATTTTAAAATCAAGAAAATATCGCCCTACTTTTCTGTAAATTCTACCATCTAAATCAATCATTCCATGTGTCCTCCTTTGGCTTGATATAAAACTAATTGTACAAATTGATAATCCACAAACTGCAGCCATATTCCAGCGCACTGATCATAAAATTGAAAGTCTGTCGAAACAATGCGCAATGGTAATTTATAGTCTATATGCATAGGCAGTAGGCATACATACAGAACTACGAGCAGACCATGCTATTTGCTGAATCATTTCATGAAGATGGATAATTTGGAACAGGGAAATCATTTTAAGAGAGTCTGCTGTCAGATAAATTCCCTCGCATTGGGAAAGTTAAACTAATTAAAAAATAAAGGTAGAAATATAGGAATTTACTATTTATGTCATCCAATGAAATGGATGTTGTTGCACAACCGAGCCTATTATATAAGCAAAACCTCGGTATTTCCTTTTCATTCGCAATATGCCGCCAGTGCGACCATTGCATAGAGCGCACACTTGCCACGAGACGGTGAAACCCTCTACTGGATTTGCTATCACAGAAGCGATCAATGGCAAATATCAGAGGTGCGCCCTCTATCAATTTTTATTGACAGCTGTCGTGACAATTCTCCAAATAGCTTTCTCCGCTCGCCGGAGGACCAAATGACGAAACAAGTCCAGATCAGATCATGGAAACGGTGGGGAAATATTTTCTGAATAAGTAACGCTTTACTTCCCCAACATCGGTCATTAGAATATGTTTGTAATGTCTATGTATGTCTTTAAATGGTACTGTGAGCTTTCTCATGGATTTAAATGGGGTTCATAGGTTGGTTATTTTTCAAGATACTGTCTTTCACCATTGTTGTTTTTTTCTGCTCTGTTTCAAATGTCATTAACTCAGTTTTTGTTGAAACCTCCTAATGCCTCTTAGGTTATTTTAAACAACTCGCCATTGGAGTACAGTCAACATAATAGTCATTGCAATATAAAAATGTAGAACAAACTATTGTTTTGTACTTAACAGCTAGCCATCAACGTGCTTCTGATCATTGGAAATATGAAAATGTTTTTAAAAAATCAATAAAATGTCTACTTGTTCCAAAGATATTCCTAGGTTTTACACACAAGATTTAAAAATACTGAATGTTTTATTATTTCCACTTCATAAACTGAAGACAATTTTATTTTAAATGGACCACAGTTCTGAGTCGACCCCAGTCCTGGGGATAAGCCTGGACTCCTCTTAAGTCGTGGGATCCCAGCCACTATCTCTGATTCGATGCCACACTCGTCCTTTCCCTGCAGGATCTTGAAGAAACCTTCAAAAGAGAACACAGATCAGTAAGAGCAAATGGGTTGACAAGTTTTTTTTACAGGACTTACAATGTTTCCTTGTAGGCTGCGTAGTAACACAGTTGTTGCTACTATAAATGGAGCAATACCATTTAACAGTATGACCCTTCAATAAGTGGCCACTTTGACATTTAGGTTTCCAATGATGGACCAAAGTGGCGTGTACTATTAGCCCTTAACAGTGGTGATTTTAGCATGTAAATCTTGGTGGGGCAAAAAATAAACAAGTGGAATACATGCCAGCAAAGCCACAACACTAAACAATACATTCCTTGCACTATAAAGGTGACAAACGGTGCCCACAAACTGTTAGGACAGCTTTTTGTGGGCCCTAACTTATTACCACTGCTACACCTGGCTATCAGCGGAGCCTTGTCTGGCAGCGAAACAGTTCATTCAGTCTCATTTACTGCTTGTTAACAAAACATAGCTGATATGGCTGACTTGCTTAAACAAATGTGGTTTCTAATGACAATTGAGATGTACTAACTACGACATAAGGGGACGACAAGTGGATAAGAGGCAATCCGTAATAGATCCGTAGATTAATCCGTAGATTAAGACAATGAGTGACCTAGGACGGACGTAACGTTAGTCAATATAACCATTTGTTTGGCACTTTTGAAATGTACAGCGACAGAATTCAGAACATGGGCCAATCTTATAGTGCTCTCCCTGTACACCAAGTTAGAACCGTAGGATAAATAAATGGGGCATCTAAGCAGACAATGAAAACTCTTACAATATTTGATGAATACATTTCTCTAAAGCAGGTTATAGGCTAATAGACCAAATCTCACTGGCGATACTAACCTTTGGCCCTGACCACATTTAAGTCCACCCTTATAATCAGTGAAATAAATACATTTAGTTTCCCAGGTGAACAAGTGGGATGCACTGATGAGCGCTACATCCCGAGGGGTTTGTGCTGATTGTACGGAGATTGTGATAGCCAGTTAAATGGCGTCCCTTGACAAGGCAAGAACAAGATGTATGTAAGGAGAAGTACAGTATTATCATAAGGAGAGTTATACCTGGAAAATGGAGGAGGAATGGAGGGGAAAAGAGAGGCAGAGGAGGTCTAAGAGAGAGAGGGAGGAACAGGTTGAGCTTGAGTCTGTTAAAAATGGAGGGAAAAGGGGAGATGGTTTGTTAAAGAAAAATGGTGGAAAATGTAAGCAGAGTGAGTTGAAGACAGGAAGAGAAATGGAAGTGAATGAGGGAAAAGTATTGGAAGTGTAGGTGTGGTGAAGTTCTCGGAGCCTGAGGCTTGCACCGAGGGTCAGGATAAAGATGAATCTGTGACAGTAGGAGTGAAGTTTTGGGAAAAATTGGGCCCTTGCATTTTGGCTGAACCATTTGATGTTTCAGGGTGGGTGAAAACAGAGTTGGGTGTTGTGGAATCAGTGAGGGTAACCAGAATGGGTCTTGTGATAATTGTTTGTGTTTCTGCTGGTCAGAGGGAGCAGGCGCTCCGTGTTAAACAAATGGGGTAAGAGATGTGAAGGGCACCACTGAAAGGAGTGATTACTGGGGTAGAGGTAAATGTGAAAGCTGACAAACTGAAGGAGAAGATTCCCGGTGTTTGATGCTCGTTGTTTGGTGTGACGCAGGCAGGGTGGCGTGAGTGGAGAAACAGAAGAGTCATTGTCTGTTCTTATGAGTTTTGATGTTGAGTCTGCCCGACAAATTGATGTTAGGATATATAAGTTATCCTGTACGAGCTTTTATACCAAATACATTAAGTTGTTACATGTGTCAAGCTTATGGGCACGTGGCACCAGTGTGTAGAAGGGAAGTTCCTAGGTGTGAGAAGTGTGCAGAAGGGCATGAGACAAAGGAATGTGTAGCATTGGGGAAAGTAGTGGTATTTGTTCATTGTAGGGGTGCCCTTGGGGCTGGGGATCCGAAATGTCCCGTGCAAGAAAGGCAGGTTGAGGGTTTCAGAGTTAGAGTAGTGCAGAAGTTGTCATGTGCTGAGGCAGTGAAGAAAATAGAGTAAGATGGGTCAAGGGGGAGGGATCCTGAGAGGAGTGGTGTGAATAGTAGATCTGTGCCAGTACAGAGGGAGGGATCCTGAGAGGAGTGGTGTGAATACAAGATCTGTGCCAGTACAGAGGGAGGGATCCTGAGAGGAGTGGTGTGAATAGAAGATCTGTGCCAGTACAGAGGGAGGGATCCTGAGAAGAGTGGTGTGAGTAGAAGATCTGTGCCAGTACAGAGGGAGGGTTCCTGAGAGGAGTGGTGTGAGTAGTAGATCTGTGCCAGTACAGAGGGAGGGTTCCTGAGAGGAGTGGTGTGAATAGAAGATCTGTGCCAGTACAGAGGGAGGGATCTGAGAGGAGTGGTGTGAATAGAAGATCTGTACCAGTACAGAGGGAGGGATCCTGAGAGGAGTGGTGTGAATAGTAGATTTGTACCAGTACAGAGGGAGGGATCCTGAGAGGAGTGGTGTGAATAGTAGATTTGTACCAGTACAGAGGGATAGGGCAACAAGTGATATATGTTTAAGCAAGATTGTATTTATAGCCATTCTTATCAACGGTACTGTAGGGACGAATCTTAAGTCGCAGAAAATACAGGTTGTGGGTGCAGCTGCAGAGAGGTATTTGTGTGTGTGAAACTACATCAGAAGAGTTACAAAGTGTGTTAAGTGGTTGTGTCCCATCCTTTCAGGCTGTTGGCCTGAAGTAGGACTAAATATATTTAAATAATGGAGTATGGTAAAAAAAATGTTTTGTGTGTGTTGGTGTGGTGTATTTGTTGTATTTTTGTAAAATATTTTTTTTATGCAAAGTATAAGTATACTCCAGTCTAGTAGGTGGCGGTAATGCAACATTTATTGGATGCCAACTACCGTTAAACCTCATCAAATAAGAAGAAGTTTCGTTTCATAGCCAGTGCTTTGGGACAGACATTTTCCAACAACCTTGCGCTCCATTCTACTTTGAGCCATAAAGGCAACATTTGTGAATCCAGAATACAAATTAAACGATGAAAAAGCCTCGAAGGAGGAGAGATGACTAGAAACGATTCGGTTGGTCGTTTTATGTGTGGATTAATTGTCGGAGTAGAGGTTCTTGTGCATTTCAGGTAAAATAACAACCTAATGTTTAAATCCCAGGACAAATTTGCAGGCAACAATAAGCTAGCTAAATAGGACAAATTAGCTAGCAAGTGCAAGCTAACTAGCTAAATTGCCATACATATTTAATGATTTTCAACCTGTGCCCAAATGAATGTAATTGGTTCAGAGTTTGTTTTGAAATTTTAACCTGCGTGTGGTGATCGCGTTTGGAGAAGCGGGACAAAATAAATATATGCACGATGGCGCACGCGCGCAGCCGGTTTGAGTTCCGTGTTCAGATTGAGCGTCGGGGATCTTAACAACCACCCCCTACTGAAGATGCCATCCTCCAATTACCCATATGTGTAATGTAATGGAACTAAGGTATGATCAAGGGCTAGGTACGTCGGTGATCACTGTTATTTTGTTCTCTGCCAACACTACTTCAATCCCCCTACCCTACTGTTTTTAATTTAATGAGTTTATAAAGGGAATTTTTAAGGTAACCGATGGCTTAATTATAGCCAGTAACTACTGTACCATACATAGACTAAGATGTCGCTGATGTAGCCTACTGTTCACTGTCCTAAGATGCTGGGAGTGTGCTGCTTACCGGCCCTTGGAGGATCCTGGTGTGGACTGAGAAGTAGGCTATGCATATCATTATTTCTAATATTTTAGAGAACAAGGTTGATATGGTCATTTATACAGTCAACTTATTAGCAAGGTCACATTTTCAATGACCAAATATTTACCCCACCAAAATCAAGAAATTGGTTGTTGCCTTCCTGCTATAACAAGGCAAACGCATCTGATGATTAAATAATATTTCATATTTATCACTTCTCTCAAACTCATATCACTAGGGGCAGGGATGCTCTGAAGGAGAATCTGGTCTCCTTCAAACCAGCCTGCCAGTCTCTGAAGCGGGTCAGGGTTCTGTTGCTGGGTCAGGAAAATCCAACTTTATTAGCTCTATCAGATCTGTGATGTATGGGCAAATTGTTCTGCTGCCCAATATTGGCATTTCTGCTGAGGGCTTTACCAAGAGGGTAGGCCTATTAGTATATCTGTCATCCAAGTCCCATTTCTTCATCTAGTTTTGTTATCATGTTATGACGACCTATTTTCCACCTAATGACAGCTTGAGTAGCCTACAAACCATTTCAAGCTTTTATTGATAAGGAAAATCTACCATTTATACAAGACCAATCCATTTATATTTTAGATGGTGATCTACTCTACATCTGATTTGACCCTTCCTGCTCCCCTTCATGCAGCTCAAATGCTATGAAATCCGGTCAGAGAAAGGGGAGAAGCCCACAGCTCTGACCCTGTGTGATGTGTTGGCTCTGGGGGACGGTGAGACGACTGGCCTGACCCTCCCAGACGCACTGGCTGTCATCAACGGGCACGTCCCCGATCGACACAAGGTATACATACATACATACATACATGCAGTGGGGCAAAAAAGTATTTAGTCAGCCACCAATTGTGCAAGTTCTCCCACTTAAAAAGATGAGAGGCCTGTAATTTTCATCATAGGTACACTTCAACTATGACAGACAAAATGAGAGAGAAAAAAATCCAGAAAATCACATTGTAGGATTTTTTATGAATTTATTTGCAAATTATGGTGGAAAATAAGTATTTGGTCACCTACAAACAAGCAAGATTTCTGGCTCTCACAGACCTGTAACTTCTTCTTTAAGAGGCTCCTCTGTCCTCCACTCGTTACCTGTATTAATGGCACCTGTTTGAACTTGTTATCAGTATAAAATACACCTGTCCACAACCTCAAACAGTCACACTCCAAACTCCACTATGGCCAAGACCAAAGAGCTGTCAAAGGACACCAGAAACAAAATTGTAGACCTGCACCAGGCTGGGAAGACTGAATATGCAATAGGTAAGCAGCTTGGTTTGAAGAAATCAACTGTGGGAGCAATTATTAGGAAGTGGAAGACATACAAGACCACTGATAATCTCCCTCGATCTGGGGCTCCACGCGAGATCTCACCCCGTGGGGTCAAAATGATCACAAGAACGGTGGGCAAAAATCCCAGAACCACACGGGGGGACCTAGTGAATGACCTGCAGAGAGCTGGGACCAAAGTAACAAAGCCTACCATCAGTAACACACTATGCCGCCAGGGACTCAAATCCTGCAGTGCCAGACGTGTCCCCCTGCTTAAGCCAGTACATGTCCAGGCCCATCTGAAGTTTGCTAGAGAGCATTTGGATGATCCAGAAGAAGATTGGGAGAATGTCATATGGTCAGATGAAACCAAAATATAACTTTTTGGTAAAAACTCAACTCGTCATGTTTGGAGGACAAAGAATGCTGAGTTGCATCCGAAGAACACCATACCTACTGTGAAGCATGGGGGTGGAAACATCATGCGTTGGGGCTGTTTTTCTGCAAAGGGACCAGGACGACTGATCCGTGTAAAGGAAAGAATGAATGGGGCCATGTATCGTGAGATTTTGAGTGAAAACCTCCTTCCATCAGCAAGAGCATTGAAGATGAAACGTGGCTGGGTCTTTCAGCATGACAATGATCCCAAACAC
Organism: Oncorhynchus nerka; assembly: GCF_034236695.1. Classification (NCBI taxonomy): domain Eukaryota; kingdom Metazoa; phylum Chordata; class Actinopteri; order Salmoniformes; family Salmonidae; genus Oncorhynchus; species Oncorhynchus nerka. The sequence goes on from NC_088408.1 coordinate 29,515,687, forward strand.
ACCGCCCGGGCAATGAAGGAGTGGCTTCGTAAGAAGCATTTCAAGGTCCTGGAGTGGCCTAGCAAGTCTCCAGATCTCAACCTCATAAAAAAGTTGAGAAGTCCGTGTTACCCAGCAACAGCCCCAAAACATCACTGCTCTAGAGGAGATCTGCATGGAGGAATGGGCCAAAATACCAGCAACAGTGTGTGAAAACCTTGCGAAGTCTTACAGAAAACGTTTGACCACTGTCATTGCCAACAAAGGGTATATAACAAAGTATTGAGAAACTTTTGTTATTGACCAAATACTTATTTTCCACCATAATTTGCAAATAAATTCATTAAAAATCCTACAATGTGATTTTCTGTATTTATTTTTCTTCTCATTTTGTCTGTCATAGTTGAAGTATACCTATGATGAAAATTACAGGCCTCTCTCCTTTTTAAGTGGGAGAACTTGCACAATTGGTGGCTGACTAAATACTTTTTTGCCCCACTGTATATGGCCCAATACACATGTTATATTCACACTCCAGACATCGTTATCTTGGAAATGTGTATTTTCATTCATTTTTGTTGATCCGTCTGCCTTATGTGCAAGTGATCATAGCAATAGAATGAATAGAACAGGCTTGGAACCTCTGACCCTGGCAATTGAATGTGGATAGGATTTGAGGAACTAATTTGTATTTCCTGTGTTAATAACATGAACAACATATTAAATTGTTGTGTATTCTACACTTTTTGTGAATGCTTATCAATGAAGAAATACCCAAGTTGAATATTGCACCAGTCAATATGGAGAAAGTAGAGAAAATGACGACTAAAGCAGAATTCAACAACATAAGCAGTTTATGAGGAGCTTTTAAATATTACGATCGTAAAAGGCCGGTTTCATATACACACATTAAGCCTAGTAAAAAGCATGGTAAATATAGAATCTCCATTGAACTAGCCTTTAGTCCAGGACTAGGCTTAAACTGAGTCTGGCAAACCAACCCGAAGAGCATAGAATGAATCTACATTTTAAAACGGGTCAGTTATGAAACCCAGACATCCATACTGAGGATTAAGCAGGACACCCTCGCTTTGAATTAGGAGGCAGGGTGGTGGATAGGCCATCGAGAGCACCCTCTGAACACAGCCTTAAAATATTAATCTAAAGCCGCGGTATCCCCGCCACTATCTCGGATTCAATGCCACACTCATCCTTTCCCCGCAGGATCTTGAAGAACCCTTCAAAGAGAACCAATACAGATGAGTCATACATTAGGCCGAAGGTATCATATCACACCATTATACTGCATGTCACATCAACAGTATTATACATGAAGATATTGAAATGTCCATCTATACAAAGCAAAATAAGAGTATCGAGTCAGTGACAGTGGTATGCAATGGTGTCTGCTGTTAGCCACCCTCACCATTGTCACCCCAGTCTGTGTTCCAGGAGTTGGCAACCAGCCAGTAGGGGGTGTTATTCTCCTTTCCCCAGCCCAGGATCTTGATGGCATGACCCCCCAGCATCTGTCCAGTCACATGCTGGTACACACCTGGCAACATAGAACAGAGATAAAGTGACCCCTTGGGAGTCTACAACCTGTCAGAACATGTCAGATCTGTGAGTGCATGCATAGTCTATGGAGTGTGTGTGAGTGTTTGTCTGTGCTTGCGCCTCTGTGTGGATGTGTGTGTGAGAGAGGAAAAATAAATATAAGTTTCACCGGTCTTGTAAAGGAGGAAGTCCTCATAGACAGAGAAGGCTGCCTCCACTGGGCCATTCTTATAGAGCTCAGTCATGATCTGCTGTTCCTTCGGGGGAACGCTGTACGTCTGCTTTCCTACAGGGGGCGACAGTGGTCAACACACTGAGGTACACAGTTGAGAAGTGGTGTAAAGTACTTAAGTAAAAAAAATACTTCAAAGTACTACTGAAGTAGTTTTTTGCGGGTATATGTGCATTGCTATTTATATTTTTGGCAACTTTTACTTTACTACATTCCTAAAGAAAATAATGTACTTTTTACTCTATACATTTTCCCTGACACCGAAAAGTACTTGTTACATTTTGAATGCTTATCAGGACATGAAAACGGTCCAATTCACACACTTATTAAGATAACTTCCTTGGTCATCCCTACTGCCTGTGATCTGGCAGACTCACTAAACACAAATGCTTCATTTGTAAATAATATCTGAGTGTTGAACTGTGCCCCAGGCTATCAGTACATTTTTTTATTTATTTTTTATTTAAAAAATGCTGACATCTGATTTGCTTAATATAAGGAACATTCATGCTTTTATTTTTGATACTTAAATATATTTGTGGCAATTATATTTTATTTTGATATTGAAGTATATTTAAGACTAAATACTTTAAAATGCGATAATGTGACACCAGATTTAGCTTGGAAGTCATTTAGATACACTCGTACAACATTGTTTAAGTCGGAGGTTATATTCAACATTAGTACACAGTGAGGTCTCTTACCGAAGCGTTTGTCCTTCTTGTAGGAGGGGGTGTATCCAGCGTTGCACTCGGACACACACTTAGGCGTGTCACCCTCACCTGTGCAGGGGGGGCGTGTTCCGTTCACGTGATGCTCACACGGAGCGATGCTGTAAGGTCTACAGCCTGTATGAGACACACAGTCACTAAGGATGTCATTTTATCCTCTAGAAAGCCAACCATATAGTCCACTGCTGACATTTCTATTACATCCATATTGTAGGTTTCACAATGCCAGTGCCAGAGCCATCCATAACTCACCTATATTGGATCCGTAGAGCCCCCCTGTAACCAGCCCAGACTCAGCCCAGTAGTCCCAGGCAGCTGATGGGAAGCCCCCCATACACCTACACACACACCCCTCAGTCATGCCATGTGAGCTTGCTTACAATGTCATGGTGTCATGAGCTATCACATACACTGCTATTGGCTGTAATATACACTGTGTACAAACATTAAGAACACCTACTCTTTCCATGACAGACTGAACAGGTGAAAGTTATGATCCCTTATTGATGGCCATCTGGCCAACTTGACACAACTTTGGGAAGCATTGCCGTCAACATGGGCCAGCATCTCGGTGGAATGCTTGCGACACCTTGTAGAGTACATGCCCCAACGAATTGAGGCTGAGGGCAAAAGTAGAGGCTGCAACTAAATATTAGGAAGGTTTCCTTAATGTTTTGTACACTCAGTATATAATGGGAATAAGCTAAACCTGCTATACTTACAGCCAAACACACACTCACCCCATGCCACAGGCATCACAGCATGACAACAGGTCCTCAGCTGAGATCTCCACGGAGACCTTGCCATTGCTATGGATACAATACCTGTCGGAGATGGCCTCAGCTGCCCCAAAGGCCTGTGGGTTGGAAATGCATGGGAGAGAAGGTTTAGGATGCACAGCTACTCAGTCATAGCTACTAAGATTTCAGATGAGTTATTCTGCTCTATCGCCATCTCCTATCACATTAACACAGTGATTAGGCTCCTTTTAAAGGCTACTATCTCCTGCTCCTCCTCCTATTTTCCCCTAATATTTTCCTCCATTCCTCTCTCCATCCATCCACTGTCTTACCCAGCAGGAGCCACAGGATCCCTGGTCTCTGATCTCTTTGATGGTGGGACAGTTGGGCCACTGCAGCCGTGCGTCAAAGCTGTCTGGCAGACTCATGTCCTCATCAGACTGCACCCTGTGGAGGGAGAAGAGGAACAAGCTTGGGCTTTGATAACTTATGTTGGCCTGCATGTGTAGGGTGGCATTAATATGAGAGCAGTATGAATTGGGTCCATTTTGGTCAATCCATACAGACAAACACACACACTCACAGCTCTGGCAGCCTGGGTCCCTTCAGCAGGGTTCCACACAAACTCTTCACATAACTGATGTCAACATTGTGGAAGTTCTGGCCAGCCTGGGGAGATGTAAAAAAAAAAAAGAAGGAAAGAGTCAAGAGGGAGATAGGAGTGAGAGAATATGGAGAGATGAAGATCGGTGGAAAGATTTCAAAGATAACATTTGCATAGACTGGGTTTATTTATTATATTTGAATGAGTTAGATTATCTATCCATAATTATAAAATGATCTAATCTGCTATAACAGGAAGACCTGGTAGGACTTACCATCCATGTGGTGTCTGCGTTGTTGATGTACTGAACCATCTCAGGAGACAGTAGAGGGAGGCGGGGCTTAGCCCAGCTAACAGACAGGGCCGAGAGAAGACACAGGAGGGCCAGACGACACATCCTGGAGGTGGACAGGAGACAACATGACTTAACTTTTGTATTTCAAACCGTGATGTAGGCTACTCTTTGTCTACTGAGTGTAAGAATAGAGTTTGAGGTTGCAGCTCAGCACCTGTCACAATGCAGCCTCCTCCCAGTAGACCACTAGAGCTGCAGAGGTGGAAGTGAGAATGAAAATGTACCTTGAGTTCTATGGTTACTTATTAACGAGAGCTTTAAATAAGTGGCCTTACTGCAGGCTATTTAAGAAAAAGGACCGAAGGGGGCAGGGCTGGACAACCGCATATGGGGCCCCATGAGTGTGAGAGAAAATGTTGCAGTTATATAGCAAATGTTCTGCAATTCTATACATTTGCTATCAAAAGTGACTAGTTACAGCCCATAGTGTTACGTATACTCCCTCGCCGGCCTCTAAGTCATCAGGCTGCTGATTATCCCGCACACCTGTCACCATCGTCTTGCTCACCTGCGCCTCATGACAACTCACCTGGACTCCATCACCTCCTTGATTATCTTCCCTATATCTGTCCCTCCCCTTGGTTCTTTCCTCGGGTGTTATTGACTCTGTTTTCATGTCAGTGCGTTGTTTGTGTTGATTGTTTCTTTTATTAAAACACTCCCTGAACTTGCGTCCCGATTCTCAGCGCACATCATTACACTTAGCCTTGATATATTGGCCATATACCACAAACCCCTGAGGTGCCTTATTGCTATTATACACTGGTTACCAACGGCAATAGAACAGTAAACAAGTTGCTTTCCTTCATACCCGTGATATATTGTCTGATATATACACATGGCTTAAATGCTGTTTCATTCAATCAGCATCCAGGACCCAAACCCCAAAATTGCTGGTTCAACTATACACAGTATTTATTAGTAATTATACACTTGTCAGATACTACAATATAAACTGTGTCATTCCTCTGACGTAAAATGAACACTCTTTAACACATTAACGTTTCGCTATTGCAAATACTAGAGTTGATAATAGCACAATCAATTCAAAAACCCTCCCTCTTCTTACAGTGACAGGCTCTGGCAAATAAACTATGGCTCGTTCTTTCATAACATTACAAGTCTGCCTCACAAATACTGGATTCTAGAGAGAAATACCCAGTTAAAATAACAAACCAGAAGAAATCCTTATATCTACCTGTATGGTTTGTGTGGTAGAAGATCCTCAGACAGTTAATCAATCAGTCTGTCTGTCAGTTCTTCTCTTATTCTGAATCTCTATAGACTCTCCTGTTTTAAAGGAACCTGGATTACTGTCACATGACCAGTCCAGTCTTTTGCCCTCGCATAAATATCACATGATTGTGGCGAAGGCTATTTCCGAGGGCACTGATAACAAGTGCCCTGAAAGTTATTGTAAAATGATTTCCTTGGATTGATACCATTTATGAAAGTCAAAGTTAATGAGGATCAGGTGCTCTTATGTCTGCAACAATGTTAGAAAACTGTAAGGAAAAAAGCATTCCCTTTCTTCCATTCAGTTTGAGTTATGAGATGTTTGAAATAGAATGTACAGTCTTACATAAATGAAAATCACTGTTTTTGCAGTCTTTTCCCCCAGGACTTTGAACTAGCATGACTTGAGCTCGTCTTAAATGAGTGTACAATTTTACTGTCTGTAAACTATAAAACTATCATCCATTGTCTTGTCAGCAAAGTCAATGTCCAAAAAAACGGTTAATTTACAAAGGACCAACATTGACCTTTGTGACACTGATGAAGCAGAAAAGAAAGGATACACCACACTACTGCAGCCTTCCTACTCACCAAAGCTCTGTGTTAAGGACACTTAGCAGCCTGCTACTATGTGTTCTGCTGCAGTCCCGCTTCCACCAGTCTCTGTATCAAAAATCGAATCAAATGTTATTTGTCACATGAGCCAAATACAACAGGTGTAGTGTAGACCTTACAGTGAAATGCTCTCTTACAAGCCCTTAACCAGCAATGCAGTTCTAAGAAAAATAAGTGTTAGAAAGTATTTCCTAAAATAAAGTCAAGAGATTCTTCAAAGTAGCCACCCTTTTCCTTGATGACAGCTTTGCACACTCTTGGCATTCTCTCAAATCAAATCAAACAACTACCTTATATACACAAATGTAAAGGGATGAACTGACCTCACCTTCTGGATGATAGCGGGGTGAACAGGCAGTGGCTTGGGTGGTTGTTGTCCTTGATGATCTTTTTGGCCTTCCTATGACATCGGGTGCTGTAGGTGTCCTGGAGGGAAGGTAGTATGCCCCCGGTGATGCGTTGGGCAGACCGCACTACCCTCTGGAGAGCATTGCGGTTGAGGGCGGTGCAATTGCTTTACCAGGCGGTGATACAGCCCAACAGGATGCTCTCGATTGTGCATCTGTAAAAGTTTGTCAGTGTTTGAGATGCCAAATTTCAAGCCAATTTTCTTCACCCTCCTGAGGTTGAAGAGGCGCTGTTGCGCATTCTTCACCACGCTGTCTGTGTGGGTGGAGAATTTCAGGTTGTCCGCGATGTGTACTGCGATGAACTTAAAACTTTCCACGTTCTCCACTACTGTCCCATCGATGTGGATGGTGGGTGCTCCCTCTGCTGTTTCCTGAAGTCCACGATCATCTCCTTTGCTAGGTTGACGTTGAGTGAGAGGTTATTTTCCTGACACCACTCTCCGAGTGCCCTCACCTCCTCCCTATAGGCTGTCTCGTCGCTGTTGATACTACCACTGTAGTATCGTCTGCAAACTTGATGATTGAGGTGGAAGCGTGTATGGGCACGCAGTCATGGGTGAACAGGGAGTACAGGAGAGGACTGAGAACGCACCCTTGTGGGGCCCCAGTGTTGAGGATCAGCGGGGTGGAGATGTTGTTTCCTACCTTCATAACCTGGGGGTGGTCCGTCAGAAAGTCCAGGACCCAGTCCAGTTGCACAGGGCGAGGTCGAGACCTAGGGTCTCGAGCTTAATGACGAGTTTGGAGGATACTATGGTGTTAAATGCTGAGCTGTAGTCAATGAACAGCATTCTTACATAGGTATTCCTCTTGTCCAGATGGGATAGAGCAGTGTGGACATATTCTCTCAACCAGCTTTATGAGGTAGTCACCTGGAATGCATTTCAATTAATAGGTGTGCCTTGGAATTTCTTTCCTTCTTAATGCGTTTGAGCCAATCAGTTGTGTTGTGACAATGTAGGGGTGGTATACAGAAGATAGCCCTATTTGGTAAAAGACCAAGTCCATATTAAGGCAAGAACAGCTCAAATAAGCAAAGAGAAATGACAGTCCATCATTACTTTAAGATATGAAGGTCAATCAAACCAAAACATTTCAAGAACTTTGAACGTTTCTTCAAGTGCAATCGCAAAAACCATCACGAGCAATGATGAAACTGGCTCTCATGAGGACCGCCACAGGAATGGAAGACCCAGAGTTACCTCTGCTGCAGAGTTCATTAGAGTTAACTGCACCCCAGATTGCAGCCCAAATAAATGCTTCACAGAGTTCAAGTAACAGACACATCTCAACATCAACTGTTCAGAGGAGACTGTGGGAATCAGGCCTTCATGATTGAATTGCTGCAAAGAAACCACTACTAAAGGACACAAATAATAATAAGAAACTTGCTTGGGCCAAGAAACACGAGCAATGGACATTAGAATGGTGGAAATCTGTCCTTTGGTCTGATGAGACCAAATTTGAGAGTTTTGGTTTCAACCACCGTGTCTTTGTGACACGGCGGTTGTGACACCGTGAAGCATGGAGGAGGAGAATGTATGATTGTGTGCGGGTGCTCTGCTGGTGACACTGTCTGTGTCTTCAGTGATACGACATCACATTTGGTTTACGCTTAGTGGGACTATCATTTGCTTTTCAACAGGACAATGACCCAACACACCTCCAGGCTGTGTATGGGCTATTTGACCAAGAAGAAGAGTGATGGAGTGCTGCATCAGATGACCTGGCCTCCACAATCACCCGACCTCAACCCAATTGAGATGGTTTGGGATGAGTTAGACTGCAGAGTGAAGGAAAAGCAGCCAACAAGTGCTCAGCATCAGGGATGCAAACTGGTGAGGGCCCAAAAAGGTGACACTTTTTTTTGCACCGAAACATGCAAAAAAATCCCTGTTAGGGGGGAAATGGAGGTTTTAACTAAATAAACAATAAAGAATATGATCTACATGCTCAGTCTGTGTGTAAAATAAAAAGTTGTTAATGTGAACCTAACTCACAGCTAAAAAATGTAAAGAAAGCAATCCAATGTTATCAGTTGCCTTGACTTTACAGCGAATTACACTACAAGTCTTGAAAAAAAAACAATACACTAATATTGCAGTTAGCCATGACCGCCTTTATAATAGAACGCGTGTGACCACACACACACATCTAAATATTGCACTTGGGAAAAAAACATCTTAAAGTAGAAATAGAATGAAACATAAAGGCATGATATTTTTTCTCTATTATAGTGGCCTCTATAGTAGACATTGATCAAGTGCACAAGGCTACAAGTGTGCAAAAATAATGTTCACTGAGTAAAAAAATGTAATAATCCCGCCTCACAGTGTTACTGCCAAGTTCAACACAACAAAAGCCATGTTTTTGGGCTACACAACATTATTGCAGTGTACACTTTCTGCCTGTGGACATCTGTTCTACAATGTGCCAGCAGAGCAAGATACCCTTTGTTGGCATAATTGATCTCCTTCAGGCAGAGAGAACACCTGGCATAACCCCTTTTATCTGCTGTATTGAAAAAAGTGAGAAAGAGGGAAAGTGTTGTGTTCCTTTCACCTCTATAGTGGCATCCAGCTTAAGCCAGGCCCAGCTCCAGCTACACTTTATCACTGAATCCACTTGTTTAACAAGCAACGCCTCATTTTCACTTAATTCTCTCTTTCTGAAAATGAACCACAAACTGTAGAGGTTAAACATTAGTTCATAGATAGTAGTTACTTTGCTAGCTAGTTAACTAGTCCACATTTCACACAGATTGCCAGGGTCCAGTAAGCAACTAACGCGTTCTAACGGCAAGGAGTCGTATACCAGTTAACACTACGGCAAATTAGGTTAGGTTACTAATGTTAGCTCATCTGATGTTGTAACGGTAGCTCATTTTCACACTATAAACTAAATGATTTGATCAGTTAAGATGGCTAATGTTGATCAACATTTCTCTGGCTAGCTAACGGAGAATTTGATCCAGCTAGCAAGATAACATTACTTAACTCTAACAATACTTGTTCCACCACACTTTCTCCCTCACCTCAAACTATCCAAATGGCAGTTGTTTTTCGCGTTGATGCTGTAACTAGCAAATTGGTTGTCTCTTCTCTCTTCAGTAGCGTGCTGCAATCTGTTGTTATGTGAATGGTTGGCTGAGCCTTGGATACAGCCAGTATTGCTCCAAATGCGCATCACTCGTTCGCTTACATCCAGTAGTGTGATCCGATGCCAAGCCCCCACGCCCAAATCTTTCTCATTAGATCTACACGAATCACTTGGGTCATCAATTTTCGATTCAAAACGACTAATTTCGCCGAAAGGTGACTAGTTTGCATCCCTGCTGCATATGTGGGAACTCCTTCAAGACTGTTGAAAAGTATTCCAGGTGAAGCTGGTTGAGAGAATGCCAAGAGTGTGTAAAACTGTCATCAGGGCAAAGGGTGGTTACTTTGAGGAATCTCAAATATAAAATATATGTAAGATTTGTTTAACACTTTTTTGGTTACTACATGATTCCATATGATATGTGTTATTTCATAGTGTTGATGTCTTCACTATTATTCTACAATGTAGAAAATAGTAAGAATGAGTAGGTGTGTCCAAACCTTTGACTGGTCCTGCATGTGGGGAGGGGGAGGGGGGTGTAGACATTTGATTAGCTGTTCAGGAGTCTTATGGCTTGGGGGTAAGCCTTTTGGACCTAGACTTGGCACACCGGTACCTCTTGCCATGTGGTAGCAGAGAGAACAGTCTATAACTAGGGTGGCTGGATTCTTTGGCAATTTTTAGGGCCTTCCTCTGACTACGACTGGTGTAGAGGTCCTGGATGGCAGGAAGCTTGGCCCAGTGATGTACTGGGCCGTGCGTACTACCCTCTGTAGTGCCTTTCGTTCGGAGGCCGAGCAGTTACCATACCAGGCGGTGATGCAACCAGTCAGGATGCTCTCGATGGTGCAGCTGTAGAACTTTTTGAGGATCTGAGGACCCATGTCAAATCCTTTCAATCTCCTGAGGGGGAAAAGGCGTTGTCGTGCCCTCTTCACGGCTGTCATGGTGTGTTTGGACCATGATAGTTCGTTGGTGATGTGGAGTACAGGAGGGGACTGGGCACGCAGCCCTGAGGGGCCCCCGTGTTGAGGATCAGTGTGGCAGATGTGTTGTTACCTACCTTTACCACCTGGGGGTGGCCCGTCAGGAAGTCCAGGAACCAGTTGCAGAGGGAGGTGTTTACTCCCAGGGTCCTTAGCTTAGTGATGAGCTTTGAGGGCACTATGGTGTTCGAACGCTGAGCTGTAGTTAATGAATAGCATTCTCACATAGGTGTTCCTTTTGTTCAGGTGGGAAAGGGCAGTGTGAAGTGCAATAGAGATTGTGCATCTGTGAATCTGTTGGGCCGGTATGCAAATTGGAGTGGGTCTAGGGTTCCTGGGATAATGGTGTTGATGTGAGCCATGACCAGCCTTTCAAAGCACTTCATGGCTACTAAAGTGAGTGCTACCTGTCAGTAGTCATTTAGGCAGGTTACCTTAGTGTTCTTGCACATAACGACTAAGGTGGTCTGCTTGAAACATGTTGGTATTACAGAGGTTGAAAATGTCAGTGAAGACACTTGCTTGTTTGTCAGCGCATGCTCGGAGTACACATCCTGTGAATCCGTCTGGCCTTGCGGCCTTGTGAATGTTGACCTGTTTAAAGGTCTTACTCACATCGGCTACGGAGAGTGTGATCACACAGTCGTCTGAAACAGCTGGTGCTCTCATGCATGCTTCAGTGTTGCTTTCCTCGAAGCGCTCATAGAAGTCACTTAGCTCGTCTGGTTGGCTCGTGTCACTGTATCATCTTACACTGGGCATGTCTCAAAAGACAAATGTGGCTTCCTCTCCTAGTCCCCTTTACTTTGTCCACAATGAGAAAGACACAGACATATAGATGAAAGCTAAGCTAGGCTTCTGTCATATTGTTTCATATTTGCTATTACGTCTTTTCAGATCAGTGCAGTTGAGGTAGAGAATACGAGGGGAGGAGGCAACTTTAGACTATTGAGATGTGCCCAGTTTACTATGATTGAATGTGACAACAGTGTCACTATGTAGCTATACTGTACATAAACACAGTACAGCCATCTTAGTTCATGCTATGGAGATAGACAGACACTTATAAAACATATCAAACAGAACCATTGTGTTGTCATTACAATTGCTATTGACTCTGACATGAGATTAAAAAATAACATTACAAACCAAGCCAAAAGAAACAACAGACTACATATGTATGTTTGTTCATCTCAATGTCCTGTATGTGTGTGCGAGCTGTGTGCTGTGTCTTAAGACTTTACTCAATCCTATTCACATTTCAAATTAAAGTTTCATTTGATAATTGCAATCCATTATAGCTCTATTGGTATTCTCACTTTCAAAACATGTTGAAAAGAAATTGACAAACAGAACAAGGGCTGTGGTTACAAAATAACAAAAATCTACATAAAACTAAACCAAAACACTAAATTAGGAAAAGAGATTTGCCAGATACCGTGTGTATCTGACGTGAGTATGACAAGTGTAACGGAACGTAAGACTACTGCAATACACTATCAAACACAATAAGACAACCCTGCTACCAGTGACACCCATAGTACAGGCCTCTACGGACCATCACAGGTGAGTTAAACAGGACAGGTGAATGGGAGGGTAAGATTCCTCCAACCAGGCCTCAGGAGAGAGGGGAGCATCTCAGTCGTGCACCCCATGCCGGGTGAGGGTTAGTCGGGATTGAGTGGGCTCAATGGCCCGGCATGTCTGCGGTGCCGGGAGGTTGTCCAGCTGTAGTGCTTAGGTACCGCCAGCTGAGGGCGGCGAGGATCATGGTAGGGGATAACAATATGGGGGAGAGTCCTCTCCTGTATTTATTTTATTTTATTTCAACTTAATTTAACCAGATAGGCTAGTTGAGAATAAGTTCTCATTTAGAACTGCAACCTGGCCAAGATAAAGGACAGCAGTTCGACACTTATAACACTTAGTTACTAGGCAAGTCAGTTAAGAACAAATTCTTATTTTCAATGACGGCCTAGGAACAGTGGGTTAACTGCCTGTTCAGGGGCAGAACCAACATACAGTAGAAAAAAAGAAAACAAAAAGTCTATATGCAGTGAGTGCAAATGAGGTAAGATAAGGGAGGTAAGGCAATAAATAGGCCATGGTGGCGAAGTAATTCCAATATAGCAATTAGACACTGGAATGGTAGGATGTGCTGAAGATTAATGTGCAAGTAGAGATACTGGGGTGCAAAGGAGCAAGATAAATAAATAAATACAGTATGGGTATGAGGTAGTTGGATGGGCTGTTTACAGATGGTCTATGTACAGGTGCAGTGATCTGTGAGCTGCTCTGACAGCTGGTGCTTAAAGCTAGTGAGGGAGATATGGGTCTCCAGCTTCAGCGATTTTTGCAGTTCGTTCCAGTCATTGGCAGCAGAGAACTGGAAGGAAAGGCGGCCAAACGAGGAATTGGCTTTGGGGGTGACCAGTGAGATATACCTGCTGGAGCGCATGCTACGGGTGGGTGCTGCTATGGTGACCAGTGACCTGAGATAAGGCGGGGCTTTACCTAGCAGAGACTTGTAGATGACCTGGAGCCAGTGAGTTTGGCAATAAGTATGAAGTGATGGCCAGCCAATGAGAGCATACAGGTCGCAGTGGTGGGTAATATATGGGGCTTTGGTGGCAAAACTGATGGCACTGTGATAGACTGCATCCAAATTGTTGAGTAGAGTGTTGGAGGCTATTTTGTAAATGACATCGCCGAAGTCGAGGATCGGTAGGATGGTCAGTTTTAAGAGGGTGTTTGGCAGCATGAGTGAAGGATGCTTTGTTGTGAAATAGGAAGCTGATTCTAGATTTCATTTTGATTTGGAGATGTTTAATGTGAGTCTGGAAGGAGAGTTTATAGTCTAACCAGACACCTAGGTATTTGTAGTTGTCCACATATTCCACACAGGGGTTTTGTCCCAGGACGGGTCTGTCAGGGACACCCTCTGTAACAGGGCTCTTTCCAAAGGTTGATAACAAGTGCCCTGAAAGTTACTGGCCAGGTCGCAGTTGTAAATGAGAACTTATTCTCAACTGGCCCACCTGGTTAAATAAAGGTGAAATGTTTTTTATTATTTTAACTGTAAAACGTTTTCCTTGGATTGATACAATTTATTTAAGTCAAAGTTTGAACTAGCATGACTTGAACTCATCTTTAATGAATGTACAATTTTACTGTCTGTAAACTATAAAACTATCATACATTGTCTTGTAGGAAGAGTCAATCTCCAAAGAAAACTGGGTTATCTTACAAAGGACACTGATGAGGCAGAAAAAAAAATAAAATAAACATTCAGAAACACTATTGTCTTTTATTCTTTTTTCAATGATATACAAATTAAAATATCACATTACATAGCAATATTAATGTCTTCTTTGGTTGTGTACAAGGATACATCACACTATTGTAGCCTTCCTACTCACCAAAGCTCTGTCTTAAGGACACTTAGCAGCCTGCTACTATGTGCTCTGCTGCAGTCCCACTTCCACCAGTCTCTGTATCATCTTACACTGGGCATGTCTCAAAAGACAAATGTGGCTTCCTCTCCTTGTCCCCTTTCCTTTGTCCACAATGAGAAAGACACAGACATATAGATGAAAGCTAAGCTAGGCTTCTGTCATATTGTTTCATATTTGCTATAACGTCTTTTCAGATCAGTGCAGTTGAGGTAGAGAATACGAGGGGAGGAGGCAACTTTAGACTATTGAGATGTGCCCAGTTTACTATGATTGAATATGACAACATGTAGCTATACTGTACATAAACAATCATCTTAGTTCTTGCTATGGAGATATACAGACACTTATAAAACACATCAAACAGAACCATTGTGTTGCTATTGAAAATAACATTACAACCCCCCCCCCCCCAAAAAAAAACGACTATAAGAAATGCACAATGGTTTAGTTGATGTTTCTTAATCGCAATGTCCTGTATGTGTGTGAGCTGTGTGCTTTAGGTTTGTGTGATGGGTTCAAGACTTTACTAAATCCTATTCGCATTTCAAATTAATGTTGAAAAAAAAGAAGTGAAAAAAAAGAAGTGAAATTACCAATCCATTATAGCTCTATTGGAATTCTCCCTTTCAAAACATGTAACAAACAAAACCAGGGTTGTGGTTACAAAATAACTAAAAATCAACATAAAAACAAAACAAAAAAACAAATGAGAGATGTGCCAGGTGCCGTGTGTATCTGACGTGAGTATGACCAATGTGTTCGAAAATAATGTTACGGAAAGTAAGACTGCAAATCACTATCAAACACAATAAGACAACCCTGCTACCAGTGACTCCCATAGTACAGGCCTCTACGGACCATCACAGTTGAGTTAAACAGGACAGGTGAATGGGAGGGTAAGATTCCTCCAGGGGAGAGGGAGAACCAGGCCTCAGGAGAGAGGGGAGCATCTCAGTCGTGCACCCCATGCAGGGTGAGGGTTAGTGGGGGTTGAGTGGGCTCAATGGCCCTGCATGTCAGCAGTGCCGGGAGGTTGTCCAGCTGTAGTGCTTAGGTACTGCCAGCTGAGGGCGGCGAGGATCATGGCAGCGGAGAGGTACATGGGGGAGAGGTGGGCAGTCCGGGAGGCCAGGGTGGCTTGGGAGAGAGTCCTCTCCTGGATCACACCCAGGATAAACAGGGTTTTGTCCCGGGATGGATCTGTCAAGGACACCCTCTGTAGCATCTGGAGAAAGAGAGAGAAAAAGAAAGAGTGAGAGAGATCAGAAAACTCAAACATAAAGTAAGAACACACACTCAGATGCACAATAACACAAACAAACACAATTGAATACATGACACACCCAAAGATACACACACCTCCTGGCTGTATTGGGCCATGATGCTTTGCACAGCACCCATGTTGGTGGCTTGCATCATGAGGGTGACGGCCTGACCCTTCCTGATTTTCACCACGCCCTGGAATACTTGAGGGTTGTTGTAACAGGCTGAGAGGGTCGCTATCGCCATCACCTGGACATTATTGAGACATACAGTACAGCAAAATGAAATGCTTCCTGAGGATCCTGACTCAAACAACCAGGAATGAAAAGTGAAAATGTGTTGAATGGAAATGCAACTAGCAGCTTTCTCCAGTGGGAATGTACTTTGAAATGTAACATTTCAATGGTAGCATTTACCTGTGGTATGGCGCAGAAGTTGAAGACGCTCTGGTTGCGTAGGCGTGCCAGATAGGTGATGACATCAGGGACGTGGCGCAGGGCGTCTGTCACCAGCAGGTTGAGACAGGACAGGGCTGAGGTCAGCTGGTCAGACTCTGCCAGGTCCTCCAGACGACACGCAAACTGACTCCATGCCTACAGAGGGACATGCAACACACACATTAACTACACACACCCCATTAATGACACATACAGTGCACACACACACACACACACACACACACACACACACACACACACACACACACACAGTGTAGTTACCTCTTGTGGCCAGAAGGCCCTCGCCACCTGTATATCCTCCAGGTAGTCTCTGATGATGTTGGTCTTCTGGAGGAACAGGCCCATGGAGTTGGCCAGCTCTGTGTCCTTGCCCACCTCGGGGTCCTCCAGCTGGGAGGCAGAGAACAGCTGGGACAGGCCTATACCCACCAGCCCTGCCACATAGTGACAGTACTGCACAGGGGGTAATGTTAATACACATGTATTTAACACTCAAAAATCTATTACAGACTGGTGTGAAGTGTAGAAATCAGTGGGTTTACGTGACTTTCATGTAGCATCAAGCTATTTGTCATTTGATACACGTCAGGCTACCACTAGGTTATAGTGACGCACGTCAGGCTACCACTAGGTTATAGTGACGCACGTCAGGCTACCACTAGGTTACAGTGACGCACGTCAGGCTACCACTAGGTTACAGTGGCGCACGTCTGGCTACCACTAGGTTACAGTGGCGCACGTCAGGCTACCACTAGGTTACAGTGGCGCACGTCAGGCTACCACTAGGTTACAGTGACGCACGTCAGGCTACCACTAGGTTACAGTGACGCACGTCAGGCTACCACTAGGTTACAGTGACGCACGTCAGGCTACCACTAGGTTACAGTGACGCACGTCAGGCTACCACTAGGTTACAGTGACGCACGTCAGGCTACCACTAGGTTACAGTGACGCACGTCAGGCTACCACTAGGTTACAGTGACGCACGTCAGGCTACCACTAGGTTACAGTGACGCACGTCAGGCTACCACTAGGTTACAGTGACGCACGTCAGGCTACCACTAGGTAATAGTGACGCACGTCAGGCTACCACTAGGTAATAGTGACACACGTCAGGCTACCACTAGGTAATAGTGACACACGTCAGGCTACCACTAGGTAATAGTGACACACGTCAGGCTACCACTAGGTAATAGTGACACACGTCAGGCTACAACTAGGTTATAGTGACACACGTCAGGCTACCACTAGGTTATAGTGACACACGTCAGGCTACCACTAGGTTATAGTGACACGTCAGGCTACCACTAGGTTATAGTGACACGTCAGGCTACCACTAGGTTATAGTGACACGTCAGGCTACCACTAGGTAATAGTGACACACGTCAGGCTACCACTAGGTTATAGTGACACACGTCAGGCTACCACTAGGTTATAGTGACACGTCAGGCTACCACTAGGTTATAGTGACACGTCAGGCTACCACTAGGTTATAGTGACACGTCAGGCTACCACTAGGTAATAGTGACACACGTCAGGCTACCACTAGGTAATAGTGACACACGTCAGGCTACCACTAGGTTACAGTGACACACGTCAGGCTACCACTAGGTTACAGTGACACACGTCAGGCTACCACTAGGTTATAGTGACACGTCAGGCTACCACTAGGTAATAGTGACACACGTCAGGCTACAACTAGGTAATAGTGACACACGTCAGGCTACAACTAGGTTATAGTGACACACGTCAGGCTACCACTAGGTTATAGTGACACACGTCAGGCTACCACTAGGTTATAGTGACACGTCAGGCTACCACTAGGTTATAGTGACACGTCAGGCTACCACTAGGTTATAGTGACACGTCAGGCTACCACTAGGTAATAGTGACACACGTCAGGCTACCACTAGGTAATAGTAGTGCTACCACGTCAGGCTACCACTAGGTAATAGTGACACACGTCAGGCTACCACTAGGTAATAGTGACACGTCAGGCTACCACTAGGTAATAGTCGTCAGGCTACCACTAGGTAATAGTGACACACGTCAGGCTACCACTAGGTTATAGTGACGTCAGGCTACCACTAGGTTACAGTGACACACGTCAGGCTACCACTAGGTTACAGTGACCAGGCTACCACTAGGTTACAGTGACGCACGTCAGGCTACCACTAGGTTACAGTGACGCACGTCAGGTAGGACAGTGACGCACGTCACGTCAGGCTACCACTAGGTAATAGTGACACACGTCAGGCTACCACTAGGTAATAGTGACACACGTCAGGCTACCACTAGGTAATAGTGACACACGTCAGGCTACCACTGACACACGTCAGGCTACCACTAGGTAATAGTGACACACGTCAGGCTACCACTAGGTTATAGTGACACGTCAGGCTACCAGTGGTAATACGTCAGGCTACCACTAGGTTATAGTGACACACGTCAGGCTACCACTAGGTTATAGTGACACGTCAGGCTACCACTAGGTTATAGTGACACCAGGCTACCACTAGGTTATAGTGACACACGTCAGGCTACCACTAGGTATAGTACATCAGGCTACCACTAGGTTATAGTGACACACGTCAGGCTACCACTAGGTAATAGTGACACACGTCAGGCTACCACTAGGTTATAGTGACACACGTCAGGCTAGGTGGTTATAGTGACACGTACTACCACTAGGTTATAGTGACACGTCAGGCTACCACTAGGTAATAGTGACACACGTCAGGCTACCACTAGGTAATAGTGACACACGTCAGGCTACCACTAGGTACAGTGACACACGTCAGGCTACCACTAGGTTATAGTGACACACGTCAGGCTACCACTAGGTAATAGTGACACACGTCAGGCTACCACTAGGTAATAGTGTCAGGCTACCACTAGGTAATAGTGACACACGTCAGGCTACCACTAGGTAATAGTGACACACGTCAGGCTACCACTAGGTTATAGTGACACGTCAGGCTACCACTAGGTTATAGTGACACGTCAGGCTACCACTAGGTAATAGTGACACACGTCAGGCTACCACTAGGTTATAGTGACACGTCAGGCTACCACTAGGTTATAGTGACACGTCAGGCTACCACTAGGTTATAGTGACACGTCAGGCTACCACTAGGTAATAGTGACACACGTCAGGCTACCACTAGGTAATAGTGACACACGTCAGGCTACCACTAGGTAATAGTGACACACGTCAGGCTACCACACGTCAGGCTACCACTAGGTAATAGTGACACACGTCAGGCTACCACTAGGTTATAGTGCACAGGCTACCACTAGTAGTGACACGTCAGGCTACCACTAGGTAATAGTGGTTATAGGTAGTGACACACGTCAGGCTACCACTAGGTTATAGTGACACGTCAGGCTACCACTAGGTTATAGTGACACGTCAGGCTACCACTAGGTAATAGTGACTACACGTCAGGCTACCACTAGGTAATAGTGACACACGTCAGGCTACCACAGGCGTCAGGCTACACACTCAGGCTACCACTAGGTAATAGTGACACACGTCAGGCTACCACTAGGTAATAGTGACACACGTCAGGCTACCACTAGGTAATAGTGACACACGTCAGGCTACCACTAGGTAATAGTGACACACGTCAGGCTACCACTAGGTAATAGTGACACACGTCAGGCTACCACTAGGTAATAGTGACACACGTCAGGCTACCACTAGGTAATAGTGACACACGTCAGGCTACCACTAGGTAATACAGTTACATATCAGGACATTATTTTTTACAATATATCGTATCCTATCGTTTTGACAATATCACAATATTATTTTTGCGCTTGTTGGCTGTACCTGCACCAAAACTCCAGTATTGTTCCTTCATAGTTTGTTCTCCATCGTCTTTTTTCTTTTTTGTTGCAAATCGGTTTTAGCACTTTTATTTCCATGACTGACTGATCAAAACTTGTTTTCTAATCCTCCCTCGTCTCTGCAGCAGACATGTGGTGAGCAATGTTTGGAACATCGCAATTAATCACAGTATCGAATTGCAATACATATCGCATCACCACCTACGTACCGTAATAATATTGTATCGTGAAGTCCCTGGCAATTCCCAGCTCTACTATTAACCAGCAAATGTGAAGCTGTTAGTCTAACACGTGTATAATGCTTGCCTAACATTAAGGTGACATTTACCTGGTCCCACTCCTTCATGGAGCCCACTTTCTTCTCCAGAAACTCAGCCATTCCAACTCCCATGCGGTGGCAGATGTCCGAGATCACATCCTGGTATGCCTGACCCAGGTTCCTGAACTCCAAGGAAATCTGAACAGAAAAGAGATTAATTTAAATACACACACACATAGCATGATGACAGATGCCCATTGTATGATTTCTGCTACATATTTCATTGTCATGACAGTGTTATGCAATCCTTAGGTAAAAAAAAAGACAGGCTCATTCCACCTGACTGGCATGTATAGCCCTGTCAATCACCCTTCAGACCTCTGTTCATCCAGCCAATCAGGGAGCTTCAATGCACTGCAGGAAAACAGCTCTGCTCACCTCTAGTTAGTGCATGTTTTTCCATTGCAAAAGAAGAACACGCGCACACACAAGAAGGAAATAGGTGTGTTGCTGACAGACTGTGACATGCTGTTCCTAACTGAAGTGTTGTCCATCCATTGACAAGTAAGTATTGGAAATGCTATTGGGTGTAATATACACTGATTATACAAAACATTAAGAACAACTGCTCTTTCCATGACATAGACTGACCAGGTGAATCCAGGCGAAAGCTATGAACCCTTAGTGATGTTACTTAAATTCACTTTAAATCAGTGGAGATGAAGGGGAGGAGACAGGTTAAAGAAGGATTGTTGAGCCTTCAGACAATTAAGACATGGATTGTGTATGTGTGCCATTAAGAGGGATAATGGGCAAGACAAAATATTTAAGTGCCTTTGAACGGAGTATGGTAGTAGGTGCCAGCCACACCGGTTTGAGTGTGTCAAGGTTTGCGACGCTGCTGGGGTTTTCACACTCAACAGTTCCAATAATGTGTATCAAGAATGGTCCACCACCCAAAGGACATCCAGCCATCTTGACATAACTGTGGGAAGGATTGGAGTCAATATGGGCCAGCATCCCTGTGGAACGCTCTAGACACCTTGTAGAGTCCATGCCCTGTCGAGTCCCATAGGCCCACAATTGGCCCAGCGTTGTCCAGGTTTGGCCCGGGTAGGTCTTCATTGTAAATAAGAATTTGTTCTTAAATGACTTGCCTAGTTATATATATACATATATATATATATACACTACTCAAAAAAATAAAAGGGAACACTTAAACAACACAATGTAACTCCAAGTCAATCACACTTCTGTGAAATCAAACTGTCCACTTAGGAAGCAACATTGATTGACAATAAATTTCACATGCTGTTGTGCAAATGGAATAGACAACAGGTGGAAATTATAGGCAATTAGCAAGACACCCCCAATAAAGGAGTGGTTCTACAGGTGGGGACCACAGACCACTTCTCAGTTCCTATGCTTCCTGGCTGATGTTTTGGTCACTTTTGAATGCTGGCGGTGCTTTCACTCTAGTGGTAGCATGAGACGGAGTCTACAACCCACACAAGTGGCTCAGGTAGTGCAGCTCATCCTTGATGACACATCATTGCGAGCTGTGGCAAGAAGGTTTGCTGTGTCTGTCAGCGTATTGTCCAGAGCATGGAGGTGCTACCAGGAGACAGGCCAGTACATCAGGAGACATGGAGGAGGCCGTAGGAGGGCAACAACCCAGCAGCAGGACCGATACCTCCGCCTTTGTGCAAGGAGGAGCAGGAGGAGCACTGCCAGAGCCCTGCAAAATGACCTCCAGCAGGCCACAAATGTGCATGTGTCTGCTCAAACGGTCAGAAACAGACTCCATGAGGGTGGTATGAGGGCCCGACGTCCACAGGTGGGGGTTGTGCTTACAGCCCAACACCGTGCAGGACGTTTTTCATTTGCCAGAGAACACCAAGATTGGCAAATTCGCCACTGGCGCCCTGTGCTTTTCACAGATGAAAGCAGGTTCACACTAACCACATGTGACAGTCTGGAGACGCCGTGGAGAACGTTCTGCTGCCTGCAACATCCTCCAGCATGACCGGTTTGGCGGTGGGTCAGTCATGGTGTGGGGTGGCATTTCTTTGGGGGGCCACACAGCCCTCCATGTGCTCGCCAGAGGTAGCCTGACTGCCATTAGGTACCGAGATGAGATTCCCAGACCCCTTGTGAGACCAAATGCTGGTGCGGTTGGCCCTGGGTTCCTCCTAATGCAAGACAATGCTAGACCTCATGTGGCTGGAGTGTGTCAGCAGTTCCTGCAAGAGGAAGGCATTGATGCTATGGACTGGCCCGCCCGTTCCCCAGACCTGAATCCAATTGAGCACATCTGGGACATCATGTCTCGCTCCATCCACCAACGCCACGTTGCACCACAGACTGTCCAGGAGTTGGCGGATGCTTTAGTCCAGGTCTGGGAGGAGATCCCTCAGGAGACCATCCGCCACCTCATCAGGAGCATGCCCAGGCGTTGTAGGGAGGTCATACAGGCACGTGGAGGCCACACACACTACTGAGCCTCATTTTGACTTGTTTTAAGGACATTACATCAAAATGGATCAGCCTGTAGTGTAGTTTTCCACTTTAATTTTGAATGTGAATCCAAATCCAGACCTCCATGGGTTGATAAATTTGATTTCCATTGATAATTTTGTGTGATTTTGTTGTCAGCACATTCAACTATGTAAAGAAAAAAGTATTTAATAAGAATATTTCATTCATTCAGATCTAGGATGTGTTATTTTAGTGTTCCCTTAATTTTTTTGAGCAGTGTATATGTATATATATATATATATATTGTATTGGTTACATTTTATTTATATATATTTATATATATATATATATAAAATGTCATGTTTACATTCTCTCTACGTTGCTAGTAGATTTCTATATTATTGCACATGTATTTATCTTAGTATCTTGTAATATGTCCTCATGATTGTATTGTTCCTCCCTTTTTAGAACCATGTAAAATACCTCAAATGGAAGCAGATGTGTCCACATGTATGTGGTGGTGACAAAGTGTACAGTAATGGGCCTCAACATAATATTCTAACCCGACAACACTATAGTGGGCAGATCTAACTGAATCCGTTTGAAGTAACTAGCGGGTGAGGAGTCAGAAGCCAACCACACAGACGAGCGTGCGATAGTTTTGACATGTTCCTAGTTCTCGACGGATTTAGAGACCAACAGATTTTTACACTTTATGTAGGGTTATATATATATAGTACGCAGTAGTGCCAGCGGTTCCACTGACCGTAGGGAAGTCCTCCAGGACCCGCCTGTCCTTCTCATGGCTCTCAGTGAAGCACCAGTTGGCCTGGTAAAGGTACGTGTGGAAGTCATTCAGCATGGGCACCTTCTTCTCCAGGGGGATGGTCATATCATCTTCCACCGTGTCAAGGGCACGTAGGACCAGGTAGAAGATACACACCGCATGCCTGGACAAAAAGAAGGGACAGGGGAAGAATTCATTGATTTGAGAAGGTTAGGACCTACTCACTGTAAACCTAACTGTTACAGAGTGAGCCGGCAAGGGCTGACACCAACCCTGGGTATTCAGGAAGGAGCTGACAGACACCAATATTTAACTTTAATGTAACACTTGACATGTGATGTTTGGTATGAAGCTTAATACATTTTACAGCAGGGACTCGTGTGTGAACTAAATACTGTCGGTCATCTGTTTAGGGAAACTGCATGCCATTTGAATGATGTAAACAAAAAAAATGTCATCAACCTTCCGGAACACACTTTGCTCTTAAAACCAGCTGTGTCACTTCTGTACACTGAACCGTGGGATTAGACACAATGTACAAATGGCTGCAATAGAAGCCTTTTGTTTACATTGAATTCCACCGCCAAAAAATCAGTTCAGTTACCGCAGGCCTACGCTACAACTTGCCTACAGCTTGTGCACTCGCAGTCCATACTGTATGTTTGTCACTTATGACAGTTTAGGCTATTTTACTGTCATATCAAAATATGTTTGTTCTTAAGCCCTAAAGAGGTAAAGAAGTGAACTAAAGGTCAAAACTGATTACTGACCATATGTTCCAGGGTCAATAATAAAAAATAACCTAAAAACCTCCAAGTTCCAATATGTAATTTTGTCTGGCATGTGCCAAAGTGCTGCCATTCAGCTGCCATGGTTCCTTACTTGGACAGGCTGCAGAGACACCTCTTACTAGGGAACGTCAAAGGTTCAGGTTGCTGCACAGTCACCCCTTTAGTTTTTACACTGCTACTCGTTGTTTATCATCTACGCATAGTCACTTTACCCCTACCTACATGTACACATTACCTCAATTACCTCGACTAAGCTGTACCCCTGCACATTGACTCGCTACCAGTACCCCATTATTGTTAGTGTTACTTTTTTAAAACATTTTATTCAGTAAATATTTTCTTAACTGCATTGTTGGTTAAGGGCTTGTAAGTAAGAATTTCATGGTAAGGTCTACCTGTCTACCTGTTGTATTCAGAGCATGTGACAAATAAACATGTATTTGATTCGAAGCTCTAGTCTAGAGCGCCCATTAAAATTATGTTTAGGAGTATTTTTAAACTCGCTCTATGGTTAAAGTAATAAGAAATATATGTAATTATTGTCAAAATCTATGACTGTGCTTAATTTACTATCATCCTAAATTAAAATATTAAATTAGTTTGACATGTTGAATTATTTTATATTACGCTAATTTCCCTATGGTGGACAGAACGTGTTACTACATTACACAGACAAACATTTTCACCACACAATATTTACAGGAAATACACATCCTTTTCACCTCAGATTGGTGATGATAGTGTAAATGTTTATAGTAATCACAATTACGTAAAATTGATTGCTTAAAAGAGACCAATATCTTTGCTTTAGTACCAGTGTTTTTGTCATATGCGCCTGTTGGTGGCAGGTTCATAACCAATTGGGAAGGTCGAATTTACAACATACAACTGGGAAAAACCCACTTCAATGCCACTCCAACTGGTAATTACTGGTGGGAAACTCGACTATCATCCCTGAACTTTGACTTCTCCCACATGCTGACCTCTGACGTCATCTACTAAGGAAATGACCTCGATTACAGCACTTTCGTCAGTTCAATGCAACAATAAACATTATTTATAAAAGGCAATCTATTAATATGGTTTTTGAACACTATAATAGGAGCATGATAGCTGTCATTTTATTTATAGTTGATGCAGTTTGTTGGCCATTAGCCAATCGCCGTTTCTCAACGAGATCAAAACATGTGAATGCATCCAACTGGTATTCATGACTTCACAACTAACAAGATCTACCTTCCCACTTGGTTATGAATGCAGCATTAGAACGAGCCTGTCATTTTCCAGACCAGGGTGGGAAGACAAATGTGGGGGCTCCTCCTACAAAAAAACATCTAGGGCCTCAATGCCACACAGATTTGAGTGTCACACGATCACAGAAATGTGTGCCAAACCCTGTCACTATTTAGAAATTGATGTGAGAAAGGATTACAGAAGGAAATACAACACTTTAACAGGTTAAGACTTTTCCTACTAGTTCACTTCGGAAAATCATTCTCACATCAATTTCTAAATAGCAACAGTGGTCATTTGACTTTCAAATCCGTGTGTGGTATTAAGGCTAGAGACGTTTGCAGGAAGAGCCCCAGAATTGTTTCTCATCGTCGTGGTTCCATTGATTTCAATACACTGAAAACCCAACGGTTACAGACTGAGCAGGCAAAGGCTGACACCAATCCTGGCATTCGGGAAAGGGCTGACACCAATATTGAACTTTAATGTAACACCTGACATGTGATGAACAGTATGGTATGAAGCTTCATTTTACTGCAGGGACTCATGTCTCAACAAAGTGTGAACTAGCTACTGTAGGTCCTATGTGTAGGGAAACGTCATGCCATTTGAATGACAGCTGTAAAAACCTGTAAGCAACCTATCAGGAACACGCACAAACACACACAATGTGCACTTAAAACCAGCACTTCTGTAAACTGAATGGTGGGAATAGACACAGTGCTGCAGCAGGGGAATATGGCTGGCTGTAATATAATTATAAGCAGTTACATTGAATTCCCCCGCAAGCAAATCAGTTCAGTTACAGTAGTGCCCTACAACTTGCCTACAGCGTGTGCACTTGGCTATACATTTGCTACTTTGTAGGCTAGTTTAGACTACTTTTCTGTCATATTAAAATCAGTTTCTTTTCCAGATTTAAAATGGGTAAATAAGCGAACTCAAGGTCAAAACTGACCATTGTTCCAGGGTCAATAATAATACCCTAAAATCCTCCCAAGTTCCAATAGCCGATCACATTCTTGTCGTGTATTTGCCAAAGTGCTGGCATTCAGCTGTCATGGTTCCTTGTTTACTTCGACATGCTGGAGACACACCCCTTACCTGCATGGTTGGAGAGCAAAGTTGGCAAGGTTATGCAAACTTACCGTAACTCTCCGTCTAGCGCCTGGATAACAGCGGCGAAACTGCGACTGGTCTGGTTCAGATAGAGGTAGCATGTCCGCAGACTCTCACTCATGGATTCCTGGCAAGAGAAACAGAGAAACACGGGGTGTCGGTAAGAGCCTACTGTCCGCAAAGCACTGGGGCGGGCGGCCCAACATCCCTCCTGCACGCCCCTCTCGCCCAGCCGTCCCCCGGAGAGAAGGGACCGTGAAGCGGGTCCAGGGCTCCGCGGGGTGACGCAGAGAGAGCGCTTGAACACCGTGAGAGAAACCGGACACTTGCAGCAAGCTCCGGCCATATGAGGAAAATGGACGCTCAGCCTTCCATGAGCAATTTAGACAACATTGTTGGCTATCCAGTTATTAATATCCGTGGTATTCATTCGTGCGCGCAGTTCAGCAGAGGACATGGAGTGTTACTCTGTAGCGGGGTGAAAACTTTAGGAAGTTATAGACTTTGCAGGGCGGGGTCAATCGGTGATCTTTAAACAAGTCTCACGGCCTATACAGTCTCCAGACCAGAGTAATAAATCCATCCACATACCTCGAAGAATTTGTCCACGGGCGCACCCATTGAGCGCAGCAGTAGGCTGTGATGCAGTTTGACATCGGAGCCCCTCCCACTTCAGTCATAACACAGCAGTGTTTTCTGCAAGAGTAAGCAGTACCCCCCCTCCCCCCCCCCCCCCCAACAACATGTAACACACCATACGCCATGTTTGCTAAACATTGGACACAGACCTATCAATTCCCCAAAATAATGATCATGCACATCATTATTCACACATAACTAAACGTTTTATTGTGTAAGTCTATGTCTTTCTCTGCAATCGTAATTTGAATTAGGTAGGCTTATTTGGCCAACCCAGTGACGCATAAGAAGTTGCTTGCCTACAATTTCCTCTTAACAATTTTCTCAACATTGCAAAACGCATGAATATGGGGAAATGTTGAGCTGACTGACAGATGATGCTGTACTGTCATCTAGTGGCAGACAGTAGCAAAAACAAAGTGGTTATATTATGCCAGTGGTCTCCAACTGGCGGCCCGCGGGCCTGGTTTTATTTGGCCGTATTCCCATGCATAATGGAGAGATAAACAGTATGGGATCATATAGAAATGTAAGCAAGGTTTGAAATGATTGTGTTTTAGTTCAATATTATATCCGTTTGGGCGTCTTGCGGTCAATTTGCAATTTGCAAATGATTTGTAATTATGTTCTGGACCCTGACCATCCACTCAATAAAAAATCGTCCAGCGGCCGAATCTAGTTGATAATCCCTGCATTATGCCCATCGTGGACTGGCAGGCTGCTCTGAACTCAAGATGCACACCATTGTGCACTAGCCAGGGGAAGCCACCACGCGCTTTCAGATTTTCGCATGTAACTAGACTCTTGATTCAAGAACATCGCCCCCCTTTAATTGACACCTGAAGTGTCTTATTTCAAAGCTAGCTCTCGTCATAAAATACTCTCTATTTGGCTATAACGTTATGATAGTGTCATTCATCCATCATAAAGGGAAATCCTACTGGACATTCACAGTGGTGTAAAGTACTTACGTAAAAATACTTTAAAGTCCGGGTTAGGTTTGACCGGGGTAGGCCGTCATTGTCAATAAGAATGTGTTCTTAGCTGATTTGCCTAGTTAAATAAAGGTTAGATTAAATAAATAACGTTTTTGGGGGGTATAACTTTTACTTCAATACAGAAAATGCTGTACTTTTTATGTACATTTTCCCTGAAACCCAAAAGTACTCGTTACATTTTGAATGCTTAGCAGGACAGAAAATGGTCCAATTCGCACACATATCAAGAGAACATCCCTTGTCATCCCTACTGCCTCTGATCTAGCAGACTCACGAAACACAAATGCTTTGTTTGTAAATGATGTCTTGAGTGTTGCAGTGTGACCCTGGATATCCGTATGTTTTTTTGGTTTGCTTAATATAAGGAATTTTTATTATTCATACTTTTACTTTTACTTTGATACTTAAGTATATTTAAAACCAAATACTTTTAGATTTTTACTCAAGTACTATTTTACTGGGTGACTTTTACTTGAGTCATTTTCTATTAAGGGATCTTCACCACTGGACATTCAACTATCATCATTCCAGGTCAAAGCGGTGTTTAAAGTGTCGGAAATCAGGCATTACCTGCGCCGTCAAACAAACATGCGCACAGCATCTGCTCCCGGAATGAACCCACAAAGGCTATTATATAACGCAAATCCCAGCCATTAAGTCAATGGTTATCCTTCTCTCTAGCCTGAACTGCGCATCTATTATTTATTCTAGGCCTACACAATACAAACATTGCTGTGAGAAATAGAGTTAGAATAGGCTACCCTTCTAGTTCATTCAGGTAGTTAGTTGACTAGGTAACCTATTACTGTTACTACTGTGCCATTGCTCCTGTAGAATGTGTCTACACATTTGATGAAGCCAGAAGCATTGTTGTGTAGAAAATGCAAGTGGGCCAATGTTGTAGAGATGCATGGATACAGACTGGCACTGTTAGCGCGCACATTGTGTTGTGTAGGTCTATGCTATTCCAAAATGTATAAGAAACGACAATAGCGAGTCGTGCCGTAGCCTAGGTTACAGGTAGGCAATAATCGGGGGGTTTAGAGCAGATAGCTACTCACATAGTCCAACTTGGGCATCACAGTGCGACAGCCCCCCATTTTAAACTTGAACAGGTTGAATATTTCCTCCGGGTGTCCTAACGATTTTACGATATCCATGTTTTATCTTTTCACCACACGTACGCCGATGATGCTTTCTTGTATCGTGTGCTTATTCCACCCAAGTGCGCTTAAAACATGGCAATATTTTCTCCATTCAAACGTTGAGCCGCTGAGCTATAGAGCAGCCGGCCCCTTTCTACCGAAAAAAAGTCGTCAGATCGAATGACGCCTGTGATTGGTCAGAAAATCATGGGCTCAGTACCCGTCGACCAGTGGATGACTAGAGCGGCTGGTGTGACGTCCCGCCCCGGCCGTGTTTCTCCAAACTGAGGCATCTGATTGGATGATACGTTGTTTAACGCGAGAGACCATCCGGACGGAGTGTGACAGATACTGTTGTTATGTCACACTGAACATCACCAGTTTCAATAACCCCAAAATATTCTGTTATTCTCAGGCCAAGTCAACAGCTGCCCATGTCCTACATTTTAGGCTAATTTATTTATTATAATGAATTTATCAACATTCCCTTTTTGTATGGGATAGTTTTCATACAGTAGACTGGCATGACCTGTGTGTATGCTTGTGAAGTTGTGCATTGTGTGTGTGTGTGTGTGTGTGTGTGTGTGTGTGTGTGTGTGTGTGTGTGTGTGTGTGTGTGTGTGTGTGTGAATAATAAAGCTACTGTATATGTGTTGCACATTTTTACATTAACAGAAAACAAAAAAAAGTTTTCAGATTTACACTTGTACAGTAAAGCCTACTGAACCTGTAACTGGGGCAGGGGACTGGCTAAACTCTGCTTTTCTAAATAGCCTACAGATTAGTGAGCTACACCAGCAGATTCACTACAATTTAGTGGATCAACCTGAAATATACCTTTCACCTGAAAGACTTGAATCCCCCTCCCTGTCTCTCTCTCTCCTCCCCCTCTTTCTCTTCTCTCGTCTTCTTCTTCTCTCCCTCTCTCGATTCAATTCAAGGGGCTTTACTGGCATGTGAAAGATATGTTAACATTGCCAAGGATAGTGAAATGGATAAACAAAAGTGAAATAAACAATACAAAGTGAACAGTAAATATTACACAAGTATCAAAAGAATGAAGACATACCACATGTCATATTATGTCTATATATGTCACACCCTGAACTGTTTCACATGTCTTTGTGCTTGTCTCCACCCCCCTCCAGGTGTCGCTTGTCTTTCCCATTTTGACCATTCTGCCTGCCTTGAACCTGAGCCTGCCTGCCGTTCTGTAGCTTTTCACCCCATCCTGGATTATTGACCTCTGCCTGCCCTGACCCCGAGACTGCCTGCCGTTCTGTACCTTTTCAACCCATCCTGGATTATTGACCTCTGCCTGCCCTGACCCCGAGACTGCCTGCCGTTCTGTACCTTTTCACCCCATCCTGGATTATTGACCCCTGCCTGCCCTGAACCCGAGACTGCCTGCCGTTCTGTACCTTTTCAACCCATCCTGGATTATTGACCTCTGCCTGCCCTGACCCCGAGACTGCCTGCCGTTCTGTACCTTTTCAACCCATCCTGGATTATTGACTTCTGCCTGCCCTGACCCTGAGACTGCCTGCCGTTCTGTACATTTTCAACCCATCCTGGATTATTGACCTCTGCCTGCCCTTACCCCGAGACTGCCTGCCGTTCTGTACCTTTTCACCCCATCCTGGATTATTTGACCTCTGCCTGCCCTGACCCCGAGACTGCCTGCCGTTCTGTTCCTTACGTACTCTGATCTTGATTATTGACCTCTGCCTGCCCTGACCCCGAGACTGCCTGCCGTTCTGTACATTTTCAACCCATCCTGGATTATTGACCTCTGCCTGCCCTGACCCCGAGGCTGCCTGCCGTTCTGTACCTTTTAACCCCATCCTGGATTATTTGACCTCTGCCTGCCCTGACCCCGAGACTGCCTGCCGTTCTGTTCCTTACGTACTCTGATCTTGATTATTGACCTCTGCCTGCCCTGACCCCGAGACTGCCTGCCGTTCTGTTCCTTACGTACTCTGATCTTGATTATTGACCTCTGCCTGCCCTGACCCCGAGACTGCCTGCCGTTCTGTACCTTACGGACTCTGATCTTCATTACTGACTTCTGCCTGCACTTGACCTGTCATTTTGCCTGCCCCCTGTGATTGTAAGAAACGTTTGTTTCTTTGACACCGTCTGCATCTGGAACTTTTCCTGAAACTTGATAATATACAGTGTTGTAATGATGTGCATGTAACGGAGTGCGTACTGGCAGCAGAGAAGTCAGGGGCAGGAGAGCGAAAACTGATTTACAACAGTGTTGTTTCATAAACATAAAAAACACTGTAAACAGAACAATCAATGAATTGGTCAAACAAAAGCCGGTATCCACCAGCATAACATACACAAGCACTACAAGATACAATTCCGGACAAGGACATGGGGGAAACAGAGGGTTAAATACACAACATGTATTGGAAGGAATTGAAACCAGGTGTGAGGGAAGACAAGACAAAACCAATGGAAAATGAAAGGTGGATCGGCGATGGCTAGAAGGCCGGTGACGTCAACCGCCGAACGCAGCCTGAACTAGGAGAGGGACCGACTTCGGCGGAAGTTGTGACAGCGCAAATAGTTCAAGTACAAAAGGAAAAACAAATTAACCTCAATATGGGTAGTATTTACACTGGTGGTGTTCTTCACTGGTTGCCCTTTTCTTGTTGATGTGATTTCCCACTGTGGTATTTCATCAAATAGATATGTGAGTTATTTGTGGGTCTGTGTAATCTGAGGGAAATATGTGTCTCTAATATCATCATACATTTGGCAGCTCAGTTTCCACCTCATCTTGTGGTCAGTGTCCACATAAATTTTTTTAACCTTTATTTAACTAGTCAGTTAAGAACAAATTCTTATTTTCAACGACAGCCTAGGAACAGTGGGTTAACTGCCTGTTCAGGGGCAGAACGACAGATTTGTACCTTGTCAGCTCAGGGGCTTGAACTTGCTACCTTCCGGTTACTATTCCAACGCTCTAACCACTAGGCTACCCTGCTGCCCCACATAGCTTGTCTTCTCTTTAGAGCCAGGTCTGCCTTCGGCGACCTTTCTCAATAGCAAGGCTGAGCTCACCGAGTCTGCACATAGTCAAAACTTTACTTAATTTTGGGTCAGTCACAGTGGTCAGGTATTCTGCCACTGTGTACTCTCTGTTTAGGGCCAAATAACATTCTTGTTTGCTGTTATTTTTGTTAATTCTTTCCAATGTGTCAAGTAATTATCTTTTTGTTTTCTCATGATTTGGTTGGGTTTAATTGTTTTGCTGTCCTGGGGCTTTGCGGGGTTTGCTCTGCATGCATTATTTGGTGTTTTACATTGTATTGCCAGGTCGCAATTGTAAATGAGAACTTGTTCTCAACTTGCCTACCTGGTTAAATAAAAAATAGAAAATAGTACATTGAGGATATTTTTGCAGAATTCTGCATGCTGTCTCAATTTGCTGAGGAAGTTAGCTGTGGTACTGATGTTGAGGCTGAGGTATGTATAGTTTTTTTTGCTCTAGGGCAACAGTGTTGAGATGGAATTTTGATTTGTGGTCCTGGCAACTAGACCTTTTTTGTAACACCATTATTTTTGTCTTACTGAGATTTACTGTCAGGGCTCAGGTCTGACATCTGTGCAGAAGATCTAGGTGCTGCTGTAGGCCCTCCTTGGCTCACTCTCTCTCTCTCTCTCACCTCCCCCTCTCTTTCTCTTCTTCTTCTTCTCTCTTGCTCTCTCTTTCTCAAATTCAAAACGTTTCGTCAGTAAAGCATCACTGTATACGATATACATTGTATTAAAATAATACATAATAGTAATATGAAATAGTGATAATAAAAGTAATTATAAAAAATAAATAAATAGAAATCTGTTTCTCTCATTCTCTATTTCTCTCTCTGTCTCCAAATTTCTTCCCCCCTCTCTCCCTCTCCCTGTTTCTCTCTAACTCTCATTTTCTCTCATTCTCTCTCTCTCTCGCTCTCTGTTTCTCTTTCTCTCTCTGTTTCTCTCTCTCTTTCACTCTCCCACTCTCTCTCTCTCTGTGTTTCTCTCTCTCTCTCTCTCTCTGTTTCTCTCTTTCTCTGTTTCACTGTGGAAATGTGGGTAAGTACCCGCCTAAGCCCAGTCCACACAGGCAGTTCTGATCATGAAATATTATTTAAGTAAGACAGTGCCGCACTAAGCCTGTCCAACATTTTATTCAGCAAGGCTCTTTGACTACTCGTGCTGTTTTTGAGGAGGCCTATCGATACAATACAATCCTCTGTCTGTACTTTCCATTTAGAGAACAGGAACAGAAATAAACCTGAATAAATCCAGTTATAAACAGCTATTGTAGGCCTACCATCTGCAGGGATCTGAGCCCCAGAGGAACTACTTCATGTTTAAATTAGAGTGAAACCTGAGGCAAGCATCACACCTGGAGCATGGTTTCAACACAGACATTTTGTGTCAATCCCAATCGGCAGTGGAGAAAAGGGTAATAGAGATATTATGAGCAGTAATTACTCCTCCTCCTAAAGATGTGTTCCTTTAATTCCCACACTCCCTTACAGGTATTGACATGAACATAACCAGGGCTATAACGATAGGATATCATTTGAGTAATAGTCAAGGGTGAAAGAGTATGATGCATCCCAGAAAATAGAAAAGGCCTATAGGCATGAACCCATACTGTGTGTCGAAAAGCTACATGTACATGTCAAGAAGGTATTTACAACCATGGATGGACTTGCCAGACTGGATATGGGCCTAGTAGCCATCCGTGAGATCCTTTTACTGTTGCGGAACTACTGTTTATGCATTGGCTACACACAATGATTGGCTGGCAAAAGGAATTCATCACTGCTTTGCATTTAAGGCCAACACAAGGAGGAGCATAAATACGGACTCATGCTATACATTATATGGTTACTTTTCATAAAGGAGCCTTGACAAGCAAAGGAGGATCTTCTTAGCGATCCATGGCTCTGCCTGTGTCTAATACACAAGTCTACTCTGACTCATGTGTTGGACGACAGATACTTTAAATACTGGACTATAGTCAAATACATTTGATCAGCTAACTGAAGCACAAGTAAACTGAAATTGGTTTCAGTGTTTTCTGAGTTGCCTGAGGCAAGAAGTCAAGAAGTCAACAATACAACGGATTTTCCCTAGAAGGTAAAGAAATACTTACTATTCTTGTAACAATCGTTTATAATAATATCATTATTTTAAGTAATCATGTTCTTATCATAAGATACAGTTGAAGTCGGGAAGTTTACATACACTTAGGTTGGAGTCATTAAAACTCGTTTAAACTCGTTTTTCAACCACTCCACAAATTTCTTGTTAACAAACTATAGTTTTGGCAAGTCAGTTAGGACATCTACTTTGTGCATGACACAAGTCATTTTTCCAACAATTGTTTACAGACAGATTATTTCACTTATAATTCACTGTATCACAATTCCAGTTGGTGAGAAGTTTACATACACTAAGTTGACTGTGCCTTTAAACAGCTTGGAAAATTCCAGAAAATTATGTCATGGCTTTAGAAGCTTCTGATAGGCTAATTGACATAATTTGAGTCAATTGGAGGTGTACCTGTGGATGTATTTCAAGGCCTACCTTCAAACTCACTGCCTCTTTGCTTGACATCATGGGAAAATCAAAAGAAATCAGCCAAGACCTCAGAAAAATAATTGTAGACCTCCACAATGGTTCATCCTTGGGAGCAACTACCTGAATGTACCACGTTCATCTGTACAAACAATAGAACGAAAGTATAAACACCATGGGACCACGCAGCCGTCATACCGCTCATGAAGGAGACGCGCTCTGTCTTCTAGAGATGAACATACTTTGGTGCGAAATGTGCAAATCAATCCCAGAACAACAGCAAAGGACCTTGTGAAGATGCTGGAGGAAACTGGTACAAAAGTATCTATATCCACAGTAAAAATGAGTCCTATATCGACATAACCTGAAAGGCCGCTCAGCAAGGAAGAAGCCACTGCTCCAAAACTTCCATAAAAAAGACAGACTACGGTTTGCAACTGCACATGGGGATAAAGATCGTACTTTTTGGAGAAATGTCCTCTGGTCTGATGAAACAAAAATAGAACTGTTTGGCCATAATGGCCATCCTTATGTTCGGAGGAGAAAGGGGAATGCTTGCAAGCCGAAGAACACCATTCCAACCATGAAGCACGGGCGTGGCAGCATCATGTTGTGGGGGTGCTTTGCTGCAGGAGGGACTGGTGCACTTCACAAAATAGATGGCATGATGAGGATGGAAAATTGTGTGGATACATTGAAGCAACATCTCAAGACATCAAATCAAATCAAATCAAATCACATTTTATTTGTCACATACACATGGTTAGCAGATGTTAATGCGAGTGTAGCGAAATGCTTGTGCTTCTAGTTCCGACAATGCAGTAATAACCAACAAGTAATCTAACTAACAATTCCAAAACTACTGTCTTATACACAGTGTAAGGGGATAAAGAATATGTACATAAAGATATATGAATGAGTGATGGTACAGAGCAGCATAGGCAAGATACAGTAGATGGTATCGAGTACAGTATATACATATGAGATGAGTATGTAAACAAAGTGGCATAGTTAAAGTGGCTAGTGATACATGTATTCCATAAGGATGCAGTAGATGATATAGAGTACAGTATATACGTATACATATGAGATGAATAATGTAGGGTATGTAAACATTATATTAGGTAGCATTGTTTAAAGTGGCTAGTGATATATTTTACATCATTTCCCATCAATTCCCATTATTAAAGTGGCTGGAGTTGAGTCAGTGTGTTGGCAGCAGCCACTCAATGTTAGTGGTGGCTGTTTAACAGTCTGATGGCCTTGAGATAGAAGCTGTTTTTCAGTCTCTCGGTCCCAGCTTTGATGCACCTGTACTGACCTCGCCTTCTGGATGATAGCGGGGTGAACAGGCAGTGGCTCGGGTGGTTGTTTTCCTTGATGATCTTTATGGCCTTCCTGTAACATCGGGTGGTGTAGGTGTCCTGGAGGGCAGGTAGTTTGCCCCCGGTGATGCGTTGTGCAGACCTCACTACCCTCTGGAGAGCCTTACGGTTGTGGGCGGAGCAGTTGCCGTACCAGGCGGTGATACAGCCCGCCAGGATGCTCTCGATTGTGCATCTGTAGAAGTTTGTGAGTGCTTTTGGTGACAAGCCAAATTTCTTCAGCCTCCTGAGGTTGAAGAGGCGCTGCTGCGCCTTCTTCACGATGCTGTCTGTGTGAGTGGACCAATTCAGTTTGTCTGTGATGTGTATGCCGAGGAACTTAAAACTTACTACCCTCTCCACTACTGTTCCATCGATGTGGATAGGGGGGTGTTCCCTCTGCTGTTTCCTGAAGTCCACAATCATCTCCTTAGTTTTGTTGACGTTGAGTGTGAGGTTATTTTCCTGACACCACACTCAGAGGGCCCTCACCTCCTCCCTGTAGGCCGTCTTGTCGTTGTTGGTAATCAAGCCTACCACTGTTGTGTCGTCCGCAAACTTGATGATTGAGTTGGAGGTGTGCGTGGCCACGCAGTCGTGGGTGAACAGGGAGTACAGGAGAGGGCTCAGAACGCACCCTTGTGGGGCCCCAGTGTTGAGGATCAGCGGGGTGGAGATGTTGTTGCTTACCCCCACCACCTGGGGGCGGCCCGTCAGGAAGTCCAGTACCCAGTTGCACAGGGCGGGGTCGAGACCCAGGGTCTCGAGCTTGATGACGAGCTTGGAGGGTACTATGGTGTTGAATGCCGAGCTGTAGTTGATGAACAGCATTCTCACATAGGTATTCCTCTTGTCCAGATGGGTTAGGGCAGTGTGCAGTGCGGTTGAGATTGCATCGTCTGTGGAGCTATTTGGGCGGTAAGCAAATTGGAGTGGGTCTAGGGTGTCAGGTAGGGTGGAGGTGATATGGTCCTTGACTAGTCTCTCAAATGACTTCATGATGACGGAAGTGAGTGCTACGGGGCGGTAGTCGTTTAGCTCAGTTACCTTAGCTTTCTTGGGAACAGGAACAATGGTGGCCCTCTTGAAGCATGTGGGAACAGCAGACTGGTATAGGGATTGATTGAATATGTCTGTAAACACACCGGCCAGCTGGTCTGCGCATGCTCTGAGGGCGCGGCTGGGGATGCCGTCTGGGCCTGCAGCCTTGCGAGGGTTAACACGTTTAAATGTTTTACTCACCTCGGCTGCAGTGAAGGAGTCTGCATGTTTTCGTTGCAAGCCGTGTCAGTGGCACTGTATTGTCCTCAAAGGGGCAAAAAAGTTATTTAGTCTGCCTGGGAGCAAGATATCCTGGTCCGTGACTGGGCTGGTTTTCTTCTTGTAGTCCGTGATTGACTGTAGACCCTGCCACATACCTCTTGTGTCTGAGCCGTTGAATTGAGATTCTACTTTGTCTCTATACTGACGCTTAGCTTGTTTGATAGCCTTGCGGAGGGAATAGCTGCACTGTTTGTATTCGGTCATGTTACCAGTCACCTTGCCCTGATTAAAAGCAGTGGTTCGCGCTTTCAGTTTCACGCGAATGCTGCCATCAATCCACGGTTTCTGGTTAGGGAATGTTTTAATCGTTGCTATGGGAACGACATCTTCAACATCAGTCAGGAAGTTAAAGCTTGGTCGCAAATGGGTCTTCCAAATGGAAAATGACCCCAAGCATACTTCCAAAGTTGAAGCAAAATGGCTTAAGGACAACAAAGTCAAGGTATTGGAGTGGCCATCACAAAGCTTTGACCTCAATCCTATAGAAAATGTATGGGTAGAGCTGAAAAAGTGTCTGCGAGCAAGTAGGCCTACAAACCTGACTCAGTTGCACCAGCTCTGTCAGGAGGAATGGGCCAAAATGTTACGGTTTTCTTCCGGTGAAGGAGAGGAGGACCAAAATGCAACGTGGTTATTCATAAACATCTTTAATAAAGATAAAAATACGAACAATATACAAAAACAATAACGTGAAAAACCGAAACAGCCCTATCTGGTGCAACAAACACAGAGACAGGAACAATCACCCACGAAACACTCAAAGAATATGGCTGCCTAAATATGGTTCCCAGTCAGAGACAACGATAAACACCTGCCTCTGATTGAGAACCACTCCAGGCAACCATAGACTTTCCTAGACTACTTCACTAACCACAATCCCATAACCTACAAAAAAAACCTAGACAAAACACACCATATAAATACCCATGTCACACCCTGGCCTGACCAAAATAATAAAGAAAACACAAGTCCCCCCCCCCCCCAAAGGTGCGGACTCCCGGCCGCACACCTAAACCCATAGGGGAGGGTCTGGGTGGGCGTCTGTCCACGGTGGCGGCTCTGGCGCGGGATGTGGACCCCACTCCAACACAGTCTTAATCCGCTTACTTCGCATCCTTAGATTGGCGACCCTCGCCGCCGACCTTGGCCTACTAACCTTAACCAAGGGCCCCACTGGACTGAGGGGCAGCTCCGGACTGAGGGACAGCTCGGGACTGAGGTAGCTCGGGACTGAGGGGTAGCTCGGGACTGAGGGGTAGCTCAAGACTGAGGGGTAGCTCAAGACTGAGAGGAAGCTCAGGCAGGTTGATGGCTCTGGCCGATCCTGGCAGACTGGCGGCTCTGGCGGATCCTGGCTGACTGGCGACTCTGGCGGATCCTGGCTGACTGGCGACTCTGGCGGATCCTGGCTGACAGGAGACTCTGGCGGCTCATGACAGACGGGAGACTCTGGCGGCTCATGACAGACGGTAGACTCTGGCGGCTCATGACAGACGGGAGACTCTGGCGGCTCATGACAGACGGGAGACTCTGGCGGCTCATGACAGACGGGAGACTCTGGCGGCTCATGACTGACGGGAGACTCTGGCGGCTCATGACAGACGGGAGACTCTGGCGGCTCATGACAGACGGGAGACTCTGGCGGCTCATGACAGACGGGAGACTCTGGCGGCTCATGACAGAAGGGAGACTCTGGCAGCGCTGGACAGGCGGGAGACTCCGGCAGCGCTGGAGAGGAGGAAGGCTCTGGCAGCACTGGACAGGCGAGACGCACTGTAGGCCTGATGCGTGGTGCTGGCACTGGTGGTACTGGGCCGAGGACACGCACAGGAAGCCTGGTGCGGGTAGCTGCCACCGGAGGGCTGGTGCATGGAGGTGGTACTGGATAGACCGGACCGTGCAGGCGCACTGGAGCTCTTGAGCACCGAGCCTGCCCAACCTTACCTGGTTGAATGCTCCCGGTCACCCTGCCAGTGCGGCGAGGTGGAATAGCCCGCACTGGGCTATGCAGGCGAACCGGGGACACCGTGCGCAAGGCTGGTGCCATGTAAGCCAGCCCAAGGAGACGCACTGGAGACCAGATGCGTAGAGCCGGCTTCATGACACTTGGCTCGATGCCCACTCTAGCCCGGCCGATACGAGGAGCTGGTATGTACCGCACCGGGCTATGCACCCCCACTGGAGACACCGTGCGCACCACAGCATAACACGGTGCCTGCCCGGTCTCTCTAGCCCCCCGGTAAGCACAGGAAGTTGGCGCAGGTCTCCTACCTGGCTTCGCCATACTCCCTGTGTGCCTCCCCCCAATAATTTTTTGGGGGGCTGACTCTCGGGCTTCCATCCACGCCGCCGTGTTCGTCTCTCCAACTCCATTCTCCTATAACCCTCCTCGCACTGCTCCAGCGAATCCCAGGCGGGCTCCTTCACTCTCCCTGGGTCGACAGCCCACCTGTCTATTTCCTCCCAAGTCGTATAGTCTTGACTTCGCTGCTCCTGCTGCCGCTGCCTGTCACCACGCCGCTTGGTCCTGTTGTGGTGGGTGATTCTGTTACGGTTTTCTTCCGGTGAAGGAGAGGAGGACCAAAATGCAACGTGGTTATTCATAAACATCTTTAATAAAGATAAAAATACGAACAATATAGAAAAACAATAAACGTGAAAAACCAAAACAGCCCTATCTGGTGCAACAAACACAGAGACAGGAACAATCACCCAAAAAACTCAAAGAATATGGCTGCCTAAATATGGTTCCCAATCATAGACAACGATAAACACCTGCTACTGATTGAAAACCACTCCAGGCAACCATAGACTTTCCTAGTCTACTTCACTAACCACAATCCCATAACCTACAAAAAAAAAGTAGACAAAACACACCACATAAATACCCATGTCACACCCTGGCCTGACCAAAATAATAAAGAAAACACAAAATACTAAGGCCAGGGCGTGACACAAAATTCACTCAACTTATTGTGGGAAGCTTGTGGAAGGCTACCTGAAACGTTTGACCGAAGTTAAACAATTTTAAGGCAATGCTACCAAATACAAATTGAGTGTATGTGAACTTCTGACCCACTGGGAATGTGATGAAAGAAAGAAAAGCTTAAATAAATCATTCTCTCTACTATTATTCTGACATTTCACATTCTTAAAATAAAGTGGTGATCCTGACTGACCGAAGACAGGGAATTTTTACTGGGGTTAAATGTCAGGAATTGTGAAAAACTGAGTTGAATGTATTTGGCTAAGGTGTATGTAAACTTCCGACTTCAACTGTACATGTCACTGATGTATCCTCTGACATTCCATTCAGATGAATAAGTGTTTATTTTGATATTATTTTGACTTGACTGTACATTTAATATACTTATGGCCGTATACAGCAGCCTCACACAGCCCTATTCACTAGTGTTTATGGGGTTTATACTAAAGAATTGTACTAATCTTTATACAAACGCTTCAAAGTTGGGAGTTGCCATGTTTTCCAGTACTATATGTAGCTTTTTTTGTGTGTAGCTTTTTCTTGTATGTAGCTTGTTTTTGTATGTAGCTTTTGTATGTAAACATAATGATACAGTATTCACCTTACTT
This sequence comes from Oncorhynchus nerka, assembly GCF_034236695.1. Taxonomy (NCBI): domain Eukaryota; kingdom Metazoa; phylum Chordata; class Actinopteri; order Salmoniformes; family Salmonidae; genus Oncorhynchus; species Oncorhynchus nerka. Next base: position 29,556,578 of record NC_088408.1, read on the forward strand.
GCTCCTCGCATCAATGTTTTACACATCTCAAGCAGGAGAAAACTTGCTTTAATGCTTTTTGGACTAACCCCCTTTTTTAAAGAATGAAGCGTAAATGGTCTCATTTGGATGGTGCTGGAGAGGAGCTGGGAGGGGCTGACGTTTATTTAAATGGAGAGACCGAGGACTTGAAATCCAATGGCAAATCATCTTTAAACAGGCTACATTCCTGGGCCGACCCACAGAACTCTGTCAACAGGGTTTTAGAGCATATCAGGTCTGGAGATGATGTCAATGACGTTTTCCTCGAAGATTCCATCAACAAGAAGTTTGTGGGATTTTATAATGACATCACAGAGGAATGTGGACCAGAGGATAAGCAGCATTCATGGGCGGTTCTAGAGAAACCAGAGGAGGTCATCATGTATGGACCCTACTACCCCAATTATAACAATGGACAACACAGCGAAGATATTATCATCAAACAAACTCAAGAACTCCTTGAATCTGAGGATGTTTCTGAAGACTGGAATGTGTATCTATTCACCTTGAACAGCCCCTGTTTGGCAAGAACCACTGAACCATGTATGCTAAATCTAACGCGGAAGGCTTTTGAATGGTACACCCACCATGGGGTTAGGACTTCTATTGGCTACAGAAAGTGTTGGGGCTTCAAGGGAACCAAAGAGAATGTATTCAAAGATGTCAGTTATGCCCAGTTCGAGCTATTATTTGGAAGTCATGATTATGAAAACTACCTGAATAGGATTTTTAAAAATCCTGGAAATAATCTAGTCCCATTATGTGAAATTCTGTTCTTGACTATCAAAAGATGGCTGAGCCAGGAAAACAGGAATTTTAAATTCCATCTAGATAACACTACTTCACAAAAGGGCAGAAAAACCTATTTCAAAAATATCTGTGTAATTTCAACATCAGGTTTGCAAGACGAGAGTGAGGTCTTGACACAGGAAATAACCACTATGCTTGAGGCTGTGCACCCCTCTCTTGTAGATGAAAAAGAGTGTTTAGCGGAGTATCTAGAGAAAGGGAAGGCATTTGCCCTTGATTACAGTTTCGACCCAGAAATATGTGACACGGATCGTACTAAACTTAGACTGTCATTTGAGCAGTGCTGGAGAGTCATGGTACAGGACCAATATGCTGATCTTCTCAGGGAGAGATTAATAAAAAACTTCAACAGGGGGGTTGTCCAGCTTTTCATCAAGGATGTCACCGCTCTTACCAAAGACTACATACAGATTGGTCAGATGAAGTTTCCAGATCAGGCTTGAGAAGTTTTCGCCATTGTCCCTTGAATTGCTCTTTGCTTCAGCAGGGATATTGTCCCTTGACTTGTTGAAACACAATGCACAACACATTCTATCTGTCTGCCTATTTGTCCTCTCGTCATTTTGTTGAGAAAGAGTGATTTTCCTTTTGAATGTAATATGTATAATAACAATGATGTGTCAAAATTGCTTGTCTTTATTACATTCCTCAGTATAGCTACAGGTGCACACTAAGGAAGGGCATCAAGTACAGTGTTAGTTAGTGCACATAGAGCTCATGGAGATACAGGTGCCATCTCTCACTGTGTAGTAGGGCTTCTCAAGGGTAACTGACAGTATATCACAATGGTGTATTATACAATTATACTGGAGTGAAGTCTTTACATAGAAATGTATGTTCATATTTTCACGGTCAATTACATGTGACAATGCTCCTCTATTTCCATACCAAATGTGTGTTTACCCCCTGCAATTTACAAGCAAATTAAGGCATAACATTTTATAGTTAAAGTATATGTTTTGATACCAGTATTTGCTTCCAAATGCTTGTTTCTTGAATGAAATATTGTTTTTGTTTTCAGTAGAACAAATACCAGGGTGTAGAACCTACCCAATTACACTGAAATAAACATGGAAATATCAGAGATTACTACAATTATTTTGGGGAAGGATAATCTTTTAGAGTTCTTGCTTGTAGGAACACACTCTGCCCCTTTCATGGGTGCACAATTTCACTATGATCTACAGAGGGTGGTAATGTGCCACTAAATCCATGTCCCATTCATCACAAGCAGCTTAGTAGCCAGGCTAGGTAGTTTATCAGTAAGAGATGACAGTATATATTTTAAAATCAAATAATAGTTTTGTCATACACAAGATCAATGCAAAAAGTCACAGTGAAGATGACTAGGATGCAAATGTCATAGTAGCTAGTAATAATACATTAGGAAAAGGTGAAAATAATTGACAGCATTGTTTTTGCAGTAGGCAATCACACTATACAGAGTGATGAAGTCCATGGAGTTCATTCAACAGTGACGTCCGGCGAGTGGGTAAAAGGAAATCAAATCACTTTGAATAAACAGAGGATTGTTTTTGTCTTGTCCTATATTATCCCTCGCACATTGGAGGTTCCTGTGAGCACAGGGTAATTGAGGGAGTGCGATCAAGGCCTGCTATGTGTGCTTCACTTTTTCTCTCTTCTTTTTGTCATTGGTTCTCTAGATATAGATTTCTCCACCTGAACAGTTCTCCTTATGTGTTTAATTCCCATCTTTCTATGCCGGCTGGTTCTGTGTGTCTGTGCTCCAGACCTAACTTAGTGCCGGTACAGTAGCTGTTCTGTGTGTAGCTCGGTGTGAGAAGTCAGCGGTGGTCCTCTCTGTCTTAGGCCAGGATCAGGCTGTTCCAGGGCTCGTTCTTGGAGCCAGAGGACCCACCGTGCCCCCCAGGGGACAGCTTGAGGGGCAGGGCCCCACCCTGGGCATTTATATACGCTGGGATGCCCGAAACCTGGAGGGACAGGAAGACAGGTGGGCTAAGAGCTTTGTGTGTGTGTTTATGTGTGTGTGTGTGTGTGTGTGTGTGTGTGTGTGTGTGTGTGTGTGTGTGTGTGTGTGTGTGTGTGTGTGTGTGTGTGTGTGTGTGTGTGTGTGTGTGTGTGTGTGTGTGTGAGAGTTCATTGACTAACCTGTGTGTGTGTGTTGTGGTGGTGTGAGTACAGGCTGAGTGCCTCTGGTTCTGTCTTTATCTGGCGAGGCTCCTCTGAGTTACAAGGAGCACTGGGAGTGCTGCTGGGAGTGTGGCCATCCATGCCTGGAGTCCCTACAACACAGAGACCAGGGTTACTTTACACACACAGACACACACAAACACACACAAACACACATTCACACACACACACACAAACGGACCAGGTTTGGACTTGTTGAGGTTCTTGGGTTTGCGTTTGCGGGTCTGAATCCCCTCCTTCTTCATGGCTAGGGGGCGAGGAACCCCATGTAGTTTCATGTAGAGACCACAGGCGTTGCAGACAGGCTCTCCCTCTGCATTGCGTCTCCACAGTGTGGTGGTGGTGGTGTGGCAGTTAGTGCACAACAGACCCACTCTTCGAGACGCAGACTGAAACACACAGAGAGAGTGAGAGAGAGAGAAATAGAGGGGGAGAGAAAGAAAGAGAGAGAGATCAACAGCGAGAGAGCGAGATATAGAGATGGAGAGAGACAGAGAGAGAAACAGAGAGAAACAGAGAGAAAGAGAGCGAGATAGATAGAGAAAGAAAGAGAGAGAGAACGAGAAAGAGACAGACATAGAGAGAGAGACAGAGAGAGGTGAATCAGATGAAATCCACCACATAAAATCAAATCAAATCAAATGTTATTTGTCACATGCGCAGAATACAACAGACCTTACAGTGAAATGCTTACTTACAAGCCCTTAACCAACAATGCAGTTTTAAGAAAAATATGTTTTAAGTAAAAAATAGATTAGTAAAAAATAAGAAATAAAAGTAACAAATTATTAAAGAGCAGCAGTAGAATAACAATAGCGAGGCTGTATACGGGGAGTACAGAGTCAATGTAATTGAGGTAATATGTACATGTACAGTTAAAGTCGGAAGTTTGTAGGTTAGGTTGGAGTCATTAAAACTCGTTTTTCAACCACTCCACAAATGTCTTGTTAACAAACTATAGTTTTGGCAAGTCGGTTAGGACATCTACTATTTTTCGACAATTGTTTACACTGTATCACAATTCCAGTGGGTCAGAAATGTACATACACTAAGTTGACTGTGCCTTTAAACAGCTTGGAAAATTCCAGAAAATGATGGCATGGCTTTAGAAGCTTCTGATAGGCTAATTGACATAATTTGGGTCATTTACCTGTGGATGTATTTCAAGGCCTACCTTCAAACTCACTGCCTCTTTGCTTGACATCATGGGAAAATCAAAAGAAATCAGCCAAGAGCTCTGAAAAAAAATGTAGACCTCCACAAGTCTGGTTCATCCTTGGGAGCAATTTCCAAATGCCTGAAGGTACCACGTTCATCTGTACAAACAATAGTACGCAAGTATAAACACCATGGGACCACGCAGCCGTCATACCGCTCAGGAAGAATACGCGTTCTGTGTCCTAGAGATAAACGCATTTTGATGCGAAATGTGCAAATCAATCAACAGCAAAGGACCTTGTGAAAATGCTGGAGGAAACAGGAACAAAAGTATCTATATTCACAGTAAAACGAGTCCTATATCGACATAATCTGAAAGGCCGCTCAGCAAGGAAGCCACTGCTCCAAAACCGCCATAAAAACCCAGACTACGGTTTGCAACTGTACATGGGGACAAAGATCGTACTTTTTAGAGAAATGTCCTCTGAACTGTTTGGCCATAATGACCATCGTTATGTTTGGAGGAAAAAGGGGAGGCTTGCAAGCTGAAGAACACCCTCCCAACTATGAAGCACAGGGGTGCCAGCATCATGTTGTGGGGTTGCTTTGCTGCAGGATGAACTGGTGCCTTTCACAAAATAGATGGCATCATGAGGGTGGGAAAGTATGTGGATACATTGAAGGAACATCTCAAGACATCAGTCAGGAAGTTACAGCTTGGTCGCAAATCGGTCTTCCAAATGGACATTGACCCCAAGCATACTTCCAAAGTTGTGGCAAAATGGCTTAAGGACATCAAAGTCAAGGTATTGGAGTGGCCATCACAAAGCCCTGACCTCAATCCTATAGAAAATTTGTGGGCAGAACTGAAAAAGCGTGTGCGAGCAAGGAGGCCTACAAATCTGACTCGGTTACACCAGCTCTGTGAGGAGGAATGGGCCAAAATTCACCCAACACATTGTGGGTAGCTTGTGGAAGGCTACCTGAAACGTTTGACCCAAGTTAAACCATTTAAGGCAATGCTACCAAATACTAATTGAGTGTATGTAAACTTCTGACCCACTGGGAATGTGATGAAAGAAATAAAACCTGAAAGAAATAATTCTCTCTACTATTATTCTGACATTTCACATTCTTAATATAAAGTGGTGATCCTAACTGACCCAAGAAAGGGAATTTATACTAGGGTTAAATATCATGAATTGTGAAAAACTGAGTTTAAATGTATTTGGCTAAGGTGTATGTAAACTTTCGACTTCAACTGTAGGTAGAGTTAAAGTAGGTATGCATAGATAATAAACAGAGAATAGCACCAATTTACAAAAAGTCTGTATTTACACACATACAGAATGAGAAGGAAGAGTGGGTGGGAGAGAAAAAGTGGAGTAGAAAGATTGGGAGAGAAGGAAAGAGAGAGAACTACAGAAAGCGAGACAATGCTACTGTCATGCTTTTTGTGTGTACTATATGTTGAAGATGAACTCTTGTCCTACCAGCCGTCTTTGGGGTTTGATGAGGGGTCTGTTTATACCGTTCACCTTATGGTAAAGTCCACAGGCGTTACACAGGTAGTGGCCCGTACCATCCCGTCTCCACAGTGGGGTGGACATCGCCCCACAGTTCACACACTCACGCCCCTCAGCAAAGTCATCATACAGCTCTGTTGGAGGGAAGGAGATGAGAGGGGTGGGGGGAGGAGAGAGTTGAGAGAGAGCTATTGGGAAGTAAATGCAAACACTACTTACCTAAACATTACATAACAACCTAAAATCACAGAATAACATCAAACAGTTTATCCAGTCTTGAAAATCAACTCAGAGGATGCTAGTGTGTCACTGCAGAAGAAGTGCAGAAGCAGTGACAACTCCTGACCAGAAGACGGTGCTCTCTCCCTCCTGGCCATACTAACCATAGAGCTAGATAGAAGACTAATCTTTATATCTGTGCCCTTATAGCGTCTGTGACAGCATGAGCAGGGCCATTAAGGCTACAACCCATAGAATCCTCATCCAGTTGACTACTTTGACTACTTTAAAATGGCGGAAACATGGTGGAAGCCCTTAATGGTGCTCAACATGCTAAAACAGCCTTTTGGTCACTAGAGGCCTCTATCATTCTCTATGATACTAACACACTACTCCATAGAGGTCTGGAATTCTTCCTTATCTGACAGCTCCTCCCTTGATAAAGGGCTAGGCTGGAAATAGAGATGGAATAGAGCTTCATCTTATACAAATGGACAATCTCTATAGAGATACTATGACGTTTGATAAATACAATCTTCTCTCTCTCTCTCTCTCTCTCTCTCTCTCTCTCTCTCTCTCTCTCTCCCCTCCTCTCTCACACATACAGGGTATCTCCAGTCAGCACTTAACCACTCCGTCAGATGCAGTATCTAACTATATTGTCTATATACTTCATATAATCACACAACATTTGGTATTTGGAAAACATGAATGTATGGGTCAATTGAAATTAAACTGTGTTTAAAACTATAGATGTATTATCTGATTCAGTGGGTTGTTTCTAAGGAATGTGTGTAGGCTGATATCTGGAGGTAGAGGCAGACTTCTTTCAAGGTTGACAACAAAGCAGAGCTACGGCAGTGCAGGGAAGGGCAACCTTGGGCCGGGTAGAAGCTAGCCGACACATGGCAGAAACACAAGACAATAGACAAAAGAACTGCTAAGGAACAGATGTAGCATCTAAATTTGACCTATATTGTCACAGCAAAATAATCCCGCATTGACAGGATTTGAAAGTTTAGTCCATAATCCTGCTTGATTGGTGGTTAGGCTGTTAGCTGCCCAAAAGTAATCTACATGAAAAGTGTCAGTGGTGGAAAAAGTACCCAATTGTCATACTTGAGTGAAAGTCTAGAAAATGACTCAAGTAAACGTGAAAGTCACCCAGTAAAATACTACTTGAGTAAAAGTCTAAAAGTATTTGGTTTTAAATATACCTAAGTATAAAAAGTAAAAGTACATGTATAAATAATTTCAAATTGCTTATGTTAAGCAAACCAGATGGTACAATTGTCTTGCTTTTTTTATTTATAGATAGCCAGGGGCACACTACAATGCGCAGACATAATTTACAAACGAAGCATTTGTGTTTAGTGAGTCCTCCAGATTAGAGGCAGTAGGGATGACCAGGGATGTTCTCTTGATAAATCCGTAGATTGGACCATTTTTCTGTCCTGCTAAGCATTCAAAATGTAACAAGTACTTTTGGGTGTCAGGGAAAATGTATGGAGTAAAAAGTATATTATTTTCTTTTGGAATGTAGTGAAGTATATGTAAAAGTTGTCAAAAATATGAATAGTAAAGTATAGTACAGACAAAAAACGACTTAAGTAGTACTTTAAAGTATTTTTACTTAAGTACTTTACACCACTGAAAGGTCCTATACTGTTAATATAATATGTGTGTTAGTGTGGGTTTTCAGTTAATTTATGTAAATCACAAAGCTTCTGAGATTCTGGAAGATTTTCAAAAAAAGAGTGATCAAATGAAAATCATATATGCACATCCATGTGTATAAATCTCACAGAATGTCACTAAGTATCGTTATCTCTGTGGGTCTATTGTTGAGAAATGTCAGCACCGGCAGTCTGTGTTATAAGGTCAAGAGTAAAACATTTTTTAAAGTGTCTATTTCAATGTTCCATCTGAACACAATATAACCCTGTCCCATGAAGTCTTCATAATAACAGAATGTAGCATTTACATATTGCTGTTGGTTCTTTCAATTTCCTGAAGAGCTTATCAGTCTTAAGTCTATAAGAAAAACACCTTTCAATTGGAATGGAATTCAATGGTCGTGAAAACAGTCTCCCTGGGGCAGAATCTTAACTTCAGTTCCACATATATACCTCAAGCTTTTGGGTAAATCATGCATTGATGTCAATGAGCGTTGTGTGCGGATCTCAATTTGCAACACATAGTATGACCCCATGTGCTACTCTGCTTCCCCTGATGGGCCAGATTGGCACCAGATTGGCACCAGATTGGCACCAGATTGGCACCAGATTGGCACCAGATTGTTTTTTTACCGCTGTAGACAAGAAATATGTATCCTGTATATCCCTCAAGAGCATACCTGAAGGGCTTACTATTATGTTTAGAATTAATGTGATTTTATCATTGTAAATTGCTGATGTGTTTACATTCAAAACACAGAGTAAAATCAAGCACAGGCCGCAATGATAGGCCTTTCGCTCAAATACTGCAAGTTACACTAATAAGCATCTTTACTGTACATGAAAAACATCCAAATATCAGATTAGATCAACTATATTAAATCCTTACACGTAGATGTACAATATATTCCAGAATGTAACGTGTAAGGATTTAATATAGCTGATCTAATCTGATATTTAGATGGTTTTCAAGTATAATATATTCCAGAATGTAATGTATAGGGATTTAATATAGCTGATCTAATCTGATAATGGGATGTTTTCATGTATAATATATTCCAGAATGTCATGTGTAAGGATTTAATATAGCTGATCTAATCTGATAATGGGATGTTTTTCATGTATAATATATTCCAGAATGTCATGTGTAAGGATTTAATATAGCTGATCTAATCTGATATTGGGATGTTTTTCATGTATAATATATTCCAGAATGTAATGTGTAAGGATTTAATATAGCTTGGGGAGTGTAAGGATTTAATATAGCTTGGGGAGTATAAGGATTTAATATGGCTATTGGGAGTTTTCCTCTCTCCCTTCCTCTCACTCAGTCCACCTCTGGAACAATAGCGACTTTCACTCTCTCTTCCACAGTAGAGCCCTGATAAACTCAGTCTAAAGTAATGGGTTTGGATTGAAGTACAACAGCACCCAGAGAGGTGAGAGGGTTGCATTAAATCGATGTGTTATCTGAAAAACTGAAGTATCTACACTGGAGATCTCATAGGATAGCAGTTTGTTTTGATATGATCATGGTACCTTGCAATGTTATTGTTCCTGTGTCGAAATCTAAATCCAGGTTTGGTGTCTACTTCTATCCGTGGTTGTCTGTGTAGGAAAGATTTGCCAATGGCAGTGATTGTAAAAATGTGGATTGGAGCAAAGACATTATCTTAGCCATAGATCAGTGCATATGTGGACAGCACCATAGAAAAAGAGATGGTCTTACTAGATCACATAAGGTCCAAAGCAAGAAACCCATCACAGACTAAGTAACATGTAATCAGACAAAGGTGATGATGACACAATCAAAACCAGTGCTTGTGGTCAAACTACCATCCTATTGTGATTAACTGTTGATCACTGTGTCTGGAGTTCACCAAAACTACATACGGAGGCAGATCCATGTCCCAGAGGTTCCTATTCAGAAGCAGATTCAGAATCAGCCAATTCATACGCACCAACTGTAGACGGCATCAGCATTAGCCGTAGCCTACCGGCTAAAGCCCTTTTGAGATGGAAGACATTTTCCAAATATACTGAACAAAAATATTTATGCAAAATGCAACAATTTAAACGATTTGACTAAGTTACAGATCATATAAGGTAATCAGTCAATTTAAATAAATTCATTAGGCCCTAATCTATGGATTTCACATGACTGTGCATGGGTGCAGCCATGGGTGGGCCTTGGAGGGCATAGCTCCCCCTCAGACGATCCCGAAGGTGAAGAAGCCAGATGTGGAGGTCCTGGGGTAGCGTGACTACACGTGGTCTGCGGTTGTGAGGCCAGTTGGACGTACTGCCAAATGTTCTAAAACAATGTTGGAGGCAGCTTATGGTAGAGAAATTCGCTGGCAACAGCTCTGGTGGACATTCCTCCAGTCAGCATGCCAATTGCACACTCCCTCAAAACTTAGGACATCTGTGGCATTGTGTTGTGTGACAAAACGGCACATTTTAAGTGGCCTTTTATTGTCTCCAGCACAAGGTGCACCTGTGTAATGACCATGCTGTTTAATCATCTTCTTGAGTCAGGTGGATGGATTATCTTGGCAATGGAAAAATTCTCACTAACAGGGATGGAAACACATTTGTGCACTCAGTTTTAGAGAAATAATATTTTGGTGCGAATGGAACATTTCTGGGATCTTTTATTTCAGCTCGTGTTTCACGAGCTGAAACACGAGCTGGGACCAACACTTTACATGTTGCGTTTATATTTTTGTTCAGTGTATAGTAATATTCTATACATCTAACATTCAGTACACTTAGAAAAAAAAGTAGCTATCTGGAGTCTAAAAGGGTTATTTGACTGTCCCCATAGGAGAACCCCTTAAAAGAAATGTTGGTTCCATGTAGAACCCTTTTCAGAGAGGTTTCTACATGGATCCTGAAAGGATTCAACATGGAAGCAAAAAGGTTTCTTCTATTGGGACGGACAAAGAACCCTTTTGGAAGAGTTTAGATCAGTAATGAATGTAGGTCTACGCTGTGGACTCCCACCACCAGACCAGTAAGCAGTTTTTACCTGGACTTTATTTGACATGTAAATATGGCCTAGTTTCTGACACACATTGTAACCAGAGCGATTTCCATTCCAGCTGCAATGTGTGGAATTCAGTCTTATCATTCAGTGTGAACTAAAGTCCCCCAACCACCTGCAGCAATCATACCGAACTAGTCAGGAGGGAGAATCAACCTTCATTTTCTCTAGGATCCCAATATCCCGATTAAAGTAGGCTTATGAATATCTTATAACTAAATGTTAGTTTTGGGCAGTCAATGGTTGTAAATGGTTGTAAATATACTGGCCTCAACCTGCACTCTAAATTAGAAATGGTAATGGTGGATTTATTTTCTTCTGATATTTTATCTATAAGTTGAATCGTGTTTCATATTTGTTATTTGAACCTTTTTTATTCTCTCTGAGATGAACAGGAGGCGTTCTGTCCCACGGTTTTTCATTGAGCTTCGCCTCTTGCTTCAGTTTTAATTTGTGATGATAGGGTTATATCCATTCTTAAACAGAATAATCGGCACCACAAGAGTGATATATAATTATACCATTATTGTATTATCAATAACATGAGACGTTAAGCTTTATAGGCCTATATGCAGTTGTGTCATCGTGTGTATAGCAAGCGTTTTTAGATGATGAACATGAGACCAAACTAAAACTATTTGATATTTCTGATCGATGTACCATGCATAATGTAGGAGACATCCATTCATCTTGTGGTCTGCTATTGAAAATCTTATCTGTTGAATTGCGATATCAGTTTAGGTAGAATTAAAAGTGCATTAGGTTTTCATTTTGAGTCGTTTGTTGTAGATGACTGAAATAAAATAAATATATCCTAGGCTACATTTGAAAAAAAAAAGATATGTCAAATTCATATACATTTAATTTTAACAAAGTGGTAGGCTAAATAGGGATCATAGTTTTGGAATGTATTCACGTATTATTCGAAGTGAATGACTTCTAAATTTGCAATCTCTAATTTATGTTGATAATAACTGGGTGGAATTAGCCTGCTTAGATTTATAATGTAATAACATTTCCCTTTGCTTCTTTTAAAATGTTAAATTTGATTTATGTAGGCCTATTTTAATCTGCCATCGACATAGGATGCAGAAATTCCGAATGGAACGAATGCGTCTGTGAACGATAAATAAGCTGTTGGACAGAAGGGAGTAAATAAATAACACTTATTCTGAGAAACGCAGGGATTGACAAAATAAGATTTTAATTCCCTGAATATTTGTAGTTCTACAAATGTGGATTTTTTAAAGGTCCAATGCAGCCGTTTTTATCTCAATATCAAATCATTTCTGGGTAACAATGAAGTACCTTACTGTGATTGTTTTCAATTAAAATTGTTTTAAAAAAAACTTCTTAGCAGAGATGTTTGGAGATCTCTTTCTTATTGGTCTATTAACTAGTTTACCACATGGTGATATCACCATGGAAGGCCAAACTTCCACCAAAACAGGCTGAAATATCAGGCTCTTTTCAAACAGCTCTTAGAATAACAGGGAAATATCATAATTTTCACAATTTCACAGTATTGTTTCAATCTCATAGTGGGGAAATATATATAAAACACTTTATCATTTATTAATGGTAAAGACTCATACTATAGCCTATATCCTAAACTATTTCTTACACCTGCCCTATGTAGGCTAGTCTATTTCCAGCTTTTTAAATTGTTTATTATACAGTTAAACTGTGTTATGATCGTTTTTTTTCTTTATTTTCCTTGGTTTGACAAGGCAAAAATGCCCATTACTTGACCATTAAAATGCTTTGCTCAGTCTGAGACCTAAAACCTACAATTAAGGAATAAAACATTTTTTCTTCAACAAAAAATCCATAAAATGCAACGTTTTGGGCTGGCTATGCAGTTGGATTTTTTTTCAATGCATGCCCCAATGTGCAATATTGTCGAGCCCTAGGCCTATCTCTATCTACCCCGTTGGCCTATTAGTATTCTTTCATATCACAAATGAAAAATGATAACGAATGATAGAAATATCGTAGGATAGGCTACTCATACGATATAACCCTCCGAACGTGTTCAAGCAATGCATTGACTGTGTTTATTTCAAACCATTGATTAACGTTATCATGAATGAGACCTATACAAGTGTTTCCGTGATATGGGGTTGTAATTATTTGTATGGCCTTCATTTGATGGAAACCATGTTAAATAAATAACATTATGTCCGGAAGACTTGGACAGATATACTTGTTCAAAGTTGGATACAAATGTGGAGATATATAACCTATATTGTTCCGCGCAGTTAAACGAACGGTTGTTCAGTGTTGACCTTTGGATAGGCCTAATAGCCAACTGAATCAAGTATGACGTTTACCAATAGCTTTAATTCTAGTAATGAAACAACTGAAATATAGGCCTACTCTTGGCAATGTCTTAATCTGAATTTGAAAGCAATTTTTTTAGCAAAACATTTGTTGATAATGGAAAACCTGACACGAAAATGTTAATGGTGGATATTTCTGCCCATGTTTTCACCTGTCTTACCTAGGTTGGGGTGCCGTGTCTGGCCCCCGGACTGCAGGCTATGCAGGACGGAACTGTCGAATGGAGACGTGGCCCACGTCCCACCCATGTTTGGGCTCATATAGGCCGGGTACGGACTGTGGTAGGACCCGCCGAGGCTTCGCGTCCCGTAATGATCCCTCCCGTTGGTGGAGATGTTGAGCGGACTAGTAAACGTGTTCGTCTCCCGAGCTACGGCGACCCCGGATGAGAGAGGTGGGCTGGTGGAGAAGGAGAACCGCGGGGAAACCGGAGGGTGGTGCGAATTGCCGGTGTTGTAGGAGGGCACCGACTCGGAACCCGGCTGCGCCCAGGCCGAGTGGCCTGACACGGGGTTGCTCTGCTGCGAGGACCCGTGTGTCTGGAGGTAAGGCAGCGTGGGGATCATGGGGGTGACCCGGGTCGTGGGCACGTACACCGGTGAGGTTGTGGGGGAGGCATTGTGGAGGAAACTGGGCTCGTACGTCGAGGGTCCGTGGTTGGTTGTCATGGCTAAACCCTGGTACATATCTGCTCCTCTGGGGTGACCATCAGCGTTGATAGTTGGTTATGATAGCAGCTGTGTCCACGGGCTCCTCGCTAACGTGTGAATGATTGCTGGTAATCCAACAGAAATTCTGTCCAACTTCTTCTGTAAACGGACACTTGTCATGTAGTCAAACATAGGCTACCATTTCAAATTGTTTTGTTTTCTTCTTCGCCGAATAGACTATAGCCTAGTGTAGGCTACAATAAAAGAATAACCATCTCTCCAGAGAGGAGAGGAGTGGGAAGCCGAGGCACAGTAATCGACAAGATTCCTGCTCTCACGTTATCATCTCTCTCGCGCGCTCTCTCTCTCTCTCTCTCGCTCTCTCTCTCTACCTTTCTCTCTCTCTCGACCCACCCTTCACCGTGACTACTGAAGCCTACTCTACCCCAGCTTTAGTTTGAATTGTTTCCTGAAGAAGATCATACGATTAAAGAGATTGTCTTTGTAAATACCAGAAGATCAACGGCATATTTCTCAGATGAGATTAAATATGTCACCCAAAACAATAAAATACAAGTAGGCCTACAATGTAACATACGTAGGCCTATATTTTTTTTGTGAAGCAATTGAGAAATATATATATATAATATCTTTATTATATATAATATAATATATAGATTTTCCACCTATTTATTTCCCCCTTTAGCAAAGTCAATGTGGCAGTTCATGTATGATCAGTTTTTCTCAGACAATCACTTTCAGTTTTTCATTGATTGTCACAATTTGTCAAATTATGGAACAAATACACAGTGTACCTTAAAAAACGTGTCGAATGATGTAAACATTTTATGAAAAAAAGCTTTTCTTTTGTGAACGTTTTGTTCGTGCCTATTACAAATCAACTCGTTGCCCGTGATTGTATTTGCATGACACTCACATTTCAAAATGGTTTATGACATTTACCGCCCAAGAAAGTAAAAACAAAAAATATGAGATATTAATCAAACATTTTCTTTAATTTGATTGAATGAGCCTGGACATTCAATAATATGTTTCACTTGCTGAATAATGAAGACCTTTACGACGAAGACCTTTATTATTGTAAATTGTGGTGTTAGCCAGTCAATAATAATAATTATAACAACAACAACACTAGGGCTTACCAGATAATAACACTATTATTAATAATAGCAACGCAATAAACAACACAAATACAACAAAACAATTAGTCATAATAATAACACAAATAATAATCCATCAATAAAATAGCATAAACACAACGTTAAATATAATGCCATTTTTCTTGACCTAACGAATGTTTCTACCATTGTTAGAGATGATGGAGACTGAGTGCTGGGTCGGTTGGTAACCTATAGAGTCACGGACCGGGCCGATGGTCGACGCCAGACAAGTCTTTAGTCCTCTTCGTCGGATGTGTCGAGCGTTGTTGTTCTCTCGTAGACAGATTTATACCTGTCATCAACACTTGTGAATGTAAACACACGAGGCCACTTCATTGTCCCGCTCTTCCCCTTGACAGTCATACTTTGAATGATGTGGTTCAACGCACTATGCCTGCTGCCAAGTCAATGCCTGCACTTGT